>NW_025533461.1:1762500-1820000 GCF_020615455.1 Coregonus clupeaformis
CATCTCATCTAATCTCTAACTGTAGGTCATCTCATCTCTAACTGTAGGTAATCTCTTCTAATCTCTAACCGTAGGTCATCTCTTCTAATCTCTAACTGTAGGTCATCTCTTCTAATCTCTAACTGTAGGTCATCTCTTCTAATCTCTAACTGTAGGTAATCTCTTCTAATCTCTAACTGTAGGTCATCTCTTCTAATCTCTAACTGTAGGTCATCTCTTCTAATCTCTAACTGTAGGTCATCTCTTCTAATCTCTAACTGTAGGTCATCTCTTCTAATCTCTAACTGTAGGTCATGTCTTCTCATCTCTAACTGTAGGTCATCTCTTCTAATCTCTAACTGTAGGTCATCTCTTCTAATCTCTAACTGTAGGTCATCTCTTCTAATCTCTAACTGTAGGTCATCTCTTCTACTCTCTAACTGTAGGTCATCTCTTCTAATCTCTAACTGTAGGTCATCTCATCTAATCTCTAACTGTAGGTCATCTCATCTCTAACTGTAGGTAATCTCTTCTAATCTCTAACCGTAGGTCATCTCTTCTAATCTCTAACTGTAGGTCATCTCTTCTAATCTCTAACTGTAGGTCATCTCTTCTAATCTCTAACTGTAGGTAATCTCTTCTAATCTCTAACTGTAGGTCATCTCTTCTAATCTCTAACTGTAGGTCATCTCTTCTAATCTCTAACTGTAGGTCATCTCTTCTAATCTCTAACTGTAGGTCATCTCTTCTAATCTCTAACTGTAGGTCATGTCTTCTCATCTCTAACTGTAGGTCATCTCTTCTAATCTCTAACTGTAGGTCATCTCTTCTAATCTCTAACTGTAGGTCATCTCTTCTAATCTCTAACTGTAGGTCATCTCTTCTACTCTCTAACTGTAGGTCATCTCTTCTAATCTCTAACTGTAGGTCATCTCATCTAATCTCTAACTGTAGGTCATCTCATCTAATCTCTAACTGTAGGTCATCTCTTCTAATCTCTAACCGTAGGTCATCTCTTCTAATCTCTAACTGTAGGTCATCTCTTCTAATCTCTAACTGTAGGTCATCTCTTCTAATCTCTAACTGTAGGTCATCTCTTCTAATCTCTAACTGTAGGTCATCTCTTCTAATCTCTAACTGTAGGTCATCTCTTCTAATCTCTAACTGTAGGTCATCTCTTCTAATCTCTAACTGTAGGTCATCTCTTCTAATCTCTAACTGTAGGTCATGTCTTCTCATCTCTAACTGTAGGTCATCTCTTCTAATCTCTAACTGTAGGTCATCTCTTCTAATCTCTAACTGTAGGTCATCTCTTCTAATCTCTAACTGTAGGTCATCTCTTCTACTCTCTAACTGTAGGTCATTTCTTCTAATCTCTAACTGTAGGTCATCTCTTCTAATCTCTAACTGTAGGTCATGTCTTCTAATCTCTAACTGTAGGTCATCTCTTCTAATCTCTAACTGTAGGTCATGTCTTCTAATCTCTAACTGTAGGTCATCTGGTCAGTTAAGAATACAATGGCCTTCACTATTATTTAGTAAAACCCAGTTGGTGTTTGTTATGTATGCCACTGATACGGTCAGCTAATAAAGTTCTACAACCATCTGAAAAGGACATGGTAGATTAGTACTGCTATTCGCAGTCTGCTGCACGCACAAAACCAGTATAAGATGGCAGCGATCTGGATCCAGGACAGGATCAACGGTCTCTGCTGTAGACAAGACGCTTGGTCTCGCCATCAAGCCACTTAGCTAGAAAGTTAGCAAACCACATGCACAGCTGGAGCCCTGAGCTGGAGAGAATTTAACAGCGCAGTACAACAGTGGTGTCCAGAATGGCATCTAGGAACACACAACTCGTCGATCCTTGTCACAGATGGACTATTGCAGCAGACGACCACACCGGGTTCCACTCCTATCAGCTAAAAACAAGAAGAAGCGGCTCCAGTGGGCACGCCATCACCAACACCGGACAACTGAGGAGTGGAAAAACATCGCCTGGTCCGACGTATCCTGGTTCCTGTTGCTTCATGCTGATGGCAGAGTCAGGATTTAGCGTAAGCAGCGTGAGTCCATGGCCCCCATCCTGCCTGGTGTCAACGGTACAGGCTGGTGGCTGGTGGTGTGATGGTGTGGGGAATGTTTTCCTGGCACACGTTAGGTCCCTCTTGATACCAATTGAGCAACGTTTCCATGCCCCGAAGAATTCAGGCTGTTCTAGAGGCAAAGTGGTTCCCGACCCGGTACTAGATGGGTGTACTTAATAAGCTGGATACTGTGTGTGTGTGTGTGTATGTATGTGTATATATATATATATATATATACAGTTGAAGTCTGAAGTTTACATACACCTTAGCCAAATACATTTAAACTCTGTTTTTTCACAATTCATGACATATAATCCAAGTAAAAATTCCTGTCTTAGGTCAGTTAGTATCACCACTTTATTTTAAGAATGTGAAATGTCAGAATAATAGTTGAGATAATTATTTATTTCAGCTTTTATTTCTTTCATCACATTCCCAGTGGGTCAGAAGTTTACATACACTCAATTAGTATTTGTTAGCATTGCCTTTAAATTGTTTAACTTGGGTCAAACGTTTCGGGTAGCCTTCCACAAGCTTCCCACAATAAATTGGGTGAATTTTGGCCCATTCCTCCTGACAGAGCTGGTGTAACTGAGTCAGGTTTGTAGGCCTCCTTGCTCGCACACCCTTTTTCAGTTCTGCCCACAAAGTTTCTATAGGATTGAGGTCAGGGCTTTGTGATGGCCACTCCAATACCTTGACTTTGTTGTCCTTAAGCCATTTTGCCACAACTTTGGAAGTATGCTTGGTGTCAGTGTCCATTTGGAAGACCCTTTGCGACCAAGCTTTAACTTCCTGACTGATGTCTTGAGATGTTGCTTCAATATATCCACATAATTTTCCTTCCTCATGATGCCATCTATTTTGTGAAGTGCACCAGTCCATCCTGCAGCAAAGCACCCCCACAGCATGATGCTGCCACCCCCGTGCTTCACGGTTGGGATTTGTTTCCCGAGTGGGCCAGTGGTCTAAGGCACTGCATCGCAGTGCTAGCTGTGCCACTAGAGATCCTGGTTCGAGTCCAGGCTCTGTCGCAGCCGGCCGCGACCGGGAGACCGATGGGCAGCGCACAATTGGTCCAGCGTCGTCCAAGGTAGGGGAGGGTTTGGCCGGCAGGGATGTGGGTTCTTTTCCCACGGGGGGCCAGTATGAAAAAAATACATAAAACAAAAAACATGTATGCATTCACTAACTGTAAGTCGCTCTGGATAAGAGCGTCTGCTAAATGACTAAAATGTAAATGTAAATGTGTTCTTCGCCTTTTTCCTCCAAACATAACGATGGTCATTATGCTGTGGGGGATTAAATGTCAGGAATTGTGAAAAACTGAGTTTAAATGTATTTGGCTAAGGTGTATGTAAACTTTCGACTTCAACTGTATATATATATGTGTATATATGTGTATGTGTGAACTCACCACCATACTACATACTCAGTACATTTTCATATTTAGTCATGTTTATCAGATACTTTTTGTAACAGCTTTTTTAGCTATATCTGACTTAAATTGGATGACATGTAAATCAATAAATTAAAGGTTTCCTGTATGGATGTTGTGTGTTTTATTTAATCTACTGTGGCTAGATGTATATCAACCACCAATAAAAAAAATATATATATATATACACACACACACAGTGAGGGAAAAAAGTATTTGATCCCCTGCTGATTTTGTACGTTTGCCCACTGACAAAGACATGATCAGTCTATAATTTTAATGGTAGGTTTATTTGAACAGTGAGAGACAGAATAACAACAAAAAAATCCAGAAAAATGCATGTCAAAAATGTTATAAATTGATTTTCATTTTAATGAGGGAAATAAGTATTTGACCCCCTCTCAATCAGAAAGATTTCTGGCTCCCAGGTGTCTTTTATACAGGTAACGAGCTGAGATTAGGAGCACACTCTTAAAGGGAGTGCTCCTAATCTCAGTTTGTTACCTGTATAAAAGACACCTGTCCACAGAAGCAATCAATCAATCAGATTCCAAACTCTCTACCACGACCAAGACCAAAGAGCTCTCCAAGGATGTCAGGGACAAGATTGTAGACCTACACAAGGCTGGAATGGGCTACAAGACCATCGCCAAGCAGCTTGGTGAGAAGGTGACAACAGTTGGTGCGATTATTCGCAAATGGAAGAAACCCAAAAGAACTGTCAATCTCCCTCGGCCTGGGGCTCCATGCAAGATCTCACCTCGTGGAGTTGCAATGATCATGAGAACAGTGAGGAATCAGCCCAGAACTACACGGGAGGATCTTGTCAATGATCTCAAGGCAGCTGGGACCATAGTCACCAAGAAAACAATTGGTAACACACTACGCCGTGAAGGACTGAAATCCTGCAGCGCCCGCAAAGGTCCCCCTGCTCAAGAAAGCACATATACAGGGCCGTCTGAAGTTTGCCAATGAACATCTGAATGATTCAGAGGAGAACTGGGTGAAAGTGTTGTGGTCAGATGAGACCTAAATCGAGCTCTTTGGCATCAACTCAACTCGCCGTGTTTGGAGGAGGAGGAATGCTGCCTATGACCCCAAGAACACCATCCCCACCGTCAAACATGGAGGTGGAAACATTATGCTTTGGGGGTGTTTTTCTGTTAAGGGGACAGGACAACTTCACCGCATCAAAGGGACGATGGACGGGGCCATGTACCGTCAAATCTTGGGTGAGAACCTCCTTCCCTCAGCCAGGGCATTGAAAATGGGTCGTGGATTGGTATTCCAGCATGACAATGACCCAAAACACATGGCCAAGGCAACAAAGGAATGGCTCAAGAAGAAGCACATTAAGGTCCTGGAGTGGCCTAGCCAGTCTCCAGACCTTAATCCCATAGAAAATCTGTGGAGGGAGCTGAAGGTTCGAGTTGCCAAACGTCAGCCTCGAAACCTTAATGACTTGGAGAAGATCTGCAAAGAGGAGTGGGACAAAATCTCTCCTGAGATGTGTGCAAACCTTGTGGCCAACTACAAGAAACGTCTGACCTCTGTGATTGCCAACAAGGGTTTTGCCACCAAGTACTAAGTCATGTTTTGCAGAGGGGTCAAATACTTATTTCCCCTCATTAAAATGCAAATCAATTTATAACATTTTTTACATGCGTTTTTCTGGATTGTTTTGTTGTTATTCTGTCTCTCACTGTTCAAATAAACCTACCATTAAAATTATAGACTGATCATTTCTTTGTCAGTGGGCAAACGTACAAAATCAGCAGGGGATCAAATACTTTTTTACCTCACTGTATATATATATATATATATATATATATAATAACTCATAACATACTAATAATGTAGAAATAAGAGTAATAAACTATTGATAATAACAGTTATAACATGAGTGACCAGACAGACTTGCCGTTTAAGAGCACTTTATTGTTCATTGAGGCTACTTAAGTACAAAAACCTTTTTTATATAAGAGGAACAAAATGAAGGTTTAATACAGATTTACAGTTTGAAGAGTACAATAACATAGTCCTATGTTGTACAACACGTACTACTATAATACTACTACATAGTACTACTACACTACTACATAGTACTACTATGTATTACAATGTTGACGGCAGCTTCCAAGTGAAGGAATTTGACGGTTGCATCCGAAACGGCACCCAATTCCCTATATAGTGCACTATCTTGGAGAAAAGGGTGCCATTTCAGACACCGGTGTTGATCTGGAAGCACACAGCCAGTCTTCCTGGGATTTACCATTAAATAACATAGCTAATACAGTACTGGTTGGATCTAGATTTGCCTATCACAAACAAGATGGATGACAAAGATCTTTTGTTCCATTGTCTCAAAATGGTTGAATAAAAAAGCACTTTTTGTTAATGTCCCAAATGACACCATTCCCTATTTAGTGCACTAGTTTTGACCTCTGTATCGTACTATATAGGGAATAGGGTGTCATTTGGGACATATCCTAAGTCCAATGCCTTTGTAGAGTGTCTGCTGAGTAGCCTTGATTCAGCATTATAACTGTCATAACACACAGGTGACTATCATCAACGCAGTGTTTTCATATGATTACTGTGTCCCTGCACTTTAACCTTTTAAAAGAAGAAATCAAAAAAAAAAAAAAAAAGATCAACTTTTTTTTTTTACAAAAAAAAAAAAAAAAAAAAAAGGGAAAATTAAATAGCTACATGTCATTAACAAATTGATCCTCAGAAAATACCTACAATTTTATTTTCTCTGTACAATCGTTACGCACAGCGTAACGATGGTCTTATAGTTACCTATATTTAACAAGTTTTCTTTTGAAGTGATGTTCCTACAGCGAATTGTGTTGCCAAAGCAGAACGAGTGACAGCCTCCAAATTAGGGTTGCAAAATTCTGGTAACTTTCCATAACTTCCCAGGTTACCGGAAATGTGCCACCCTACGTTTACCTAGAGTTACGGTAGTGACGTGTGTTTTTATAATAAAATGACCTCGGGACACTACGCCCCTTCCCTCTCTGTTCATACATTATTAATGACAATTAATTTCATGACAATATCAACGTTTTAGTTCTCATAATAATGTGTCAAGAAATAACATTTACAGTAAAGCACAAAGCAAAAAAAATAAAAATCAACCAGTCATCTGTGAAGAACTACACATTAGTTTTTGTTGTAGGTTTTTTTGTTTTTAAATCTGACCTCAGATTAAAGTCAATAATAATAATAATAATAATAATAATAATAATAATAATAATATCATCAACTGACTGGCAGCTGCATCCTGGCTATGAGAGAATATGGTATAGGCCGTTCCAAATGGAGCCCTATTCCATCTACCGTGCACGACGTTTGGCCAGACAAAACTCGAGAAAAGCGTCAAGCTTTACATTGGGAGCAGGGTTCCATTTATGACGCCTGGCCTCGGATATGAACATCGTTACATTGACTATGGATTTGTGTCGGGATGACGGAATGTATAGGAGCCGTATATATACAGTGGGGAGAACAAGTATTTGATACACTGCCGATTTCACAGGTTTTCCTACTTACAAAGCATGTAGAGGTCTGTAATTTTTATCATAGGTACACTTCAACTGTGAGAGACGGAATCTAAAACAAAAATCCAGAAAATCACATTGTATGATTTTTAAGTAATTAATTTGCATTTTATTGCATGACTTAAGTATTTGATACATCAGAAAAGCAGAACTTAATATTTGGTTCAGAAACCTTTGTTTGCAATTACAGAGATCATACGTTTCCTGTAGGTCTTGACCAGGTTTGCACACACTGCAGCAGGGATTTTGGCCCACTCCTCCATACAGACCTTCTGCAGATCCTTCAGGTTTCGGGGCTGTCGCTGGGCAATATGGACTTTCAGCTCCCTCCAAAGATGTTCTATTGGGTTCAGGTCTGGAGACTGGCTAGGCCACTCCAGGACCTTGAGATGCTTCTTACGGAGCCACTCCTTAGTTGCCCTGTCTGTGTGTTTCGGGTCGTTGTCATGCTGGAAGACCCAGCCACGACCCATCTTCAATGCTCTTACTGAGGGAAGGAGGTTGTTGGCCAAGATCTCGCGGTACATGGCCCCATCCATCCTCCCCTCAATACGGTGCAGTCGTCCTGTCCCCTTTGCAGAAAAGCATCCCCAAATAATGATGTTTCCACCTCCATGCTTCACAGTTGGGATGGTGTTCTTGGGGTTGTACTCATCCTTCTTCTTCCTCCAAACACGGCGAGTGGAGTTTAGACCAAAAATCTCTATTTTTGTCTCATCAGACCACATGACCTTCTCCCATTCCTCCTCTGGATCATCCAGATGGTCATTGGCAAACTTCAGACGGGCCTGGACATGCGCTGGCTTGAGCAGGGGGACCTTGCGTGCGCTGCAGGATTTTAATCCATGACGGCGTAGTGTGTTACTAATGGTTTTCTTTGAGACTGTGGTCCCAGCTCTCTTCAGGTCATTGACCAGGTCCTGCCGTGTAGTTCTGGGCTGATCCCTCACCTTCCTCATGATCATTGATGCCCCACGAGGTGAGATCTTGCATGGAGCCCCAGACAGAGGGTGATTGACCGTCATCTTGAACTTCTTCCATTTTCTAATAATTGCGCCAACAGTTGTTGCCTTCTCACCAAGCTGCTTGCCTATTGTCCTGTAGCCCATCCCAGCCTTGTGCAGGTCTACAATTGTATCCCTGATGTCCTTACACAGCTCTCTGGTCTTGGCCATTGTGGAGAGGTTGGAGTCTGTTTGATTGAGTGTGTGGACAGGTGTCTTTTATACAGGTAACGAGTTCAAACAGGTGCAGTTAATACAGGTAATGAGTGGAGAACAGGAGGGCTTCTTAAAGAAAAACTAACAGGTCTGTGAGAGCCGGAATTCTTACTGGTTGGTAGGTGATCAAATACTTATGTCATGCAATAAAATGCAAATTAATTACTTAAAAATCATACAATGTGATTTTCTGGATTTTTGTTTAAGATTCCGTCTCTCACAGTTGAAGTGTACCTATGATAAAAATTACAGACCTCTACATGCTTTGTAAGTAGGAAAACCTGCAAAATCGGCAGTGTATCAAATACTTCTTCTCCCCACTGTATATATATACACAGGGCTTTAAAAGCGTTAAGATGGAGAGTGCGTCATAAACCCTAGCGCTTTAATGTGTTCCGTCACCTTATAATTATCAGAATCACCCACTTAGAGTTGCACCTTTCCGGTTACTTTTCTCAGGTTTTCTAGTAATTCTGGTTGGTTGGAGGATTCCCGGATTTTCTAGAATCTTCCAACCAGGATTTCCGGAAAAATCTAGATATCTTCTGAAAGTTTCCATGGAATTTTGCTAATCCTAATCACCACCCTTCCGTTACTAAGTTAGTAGCTCTACTGATACTGATAAAGAAGAATGCAACAGCTGTACTACGTTCCCTATCGGAAGGAATGTATGCTGCCAGGTAATGAAGGAGTTATTAAAACAAGTCAGTTTCACAAAGCTGCAGCAGCCTACCTACCCAGTGAGCAAAACATTGGTTGAAAGACGTCTTTTCAACGTGTTGCGCTCATAAGGTACCACTACGCAATACAGTTGTTCATCAGAGACGTAGAAACAAGAAACAACAACGTCAAAAAAAACACAAAATAAAAAAAAAACATCTCGACAGAAACTGTTTTTTTTTTTCACGTCGACTCTGGGGACGATCGCTCTGGCCGGTTGTTTGGTCATTTTGCAGTCATGCGAAACAAAACGCTGTAGCATCCAGGGATGATTAATAACGCTATAGAAACATTACATTAACGTTATGGAAACATCATATTATTGTTCTAGATTATAATCCAATTGATCATATAGAATAGTAAAGAAGACCTGTCCGGAGGCTCTCCTCTGATACCATAATAATATGGAGTCTGACTGTACCAGCAGTAAATGTATTTACAACTGTTGTTATCATTACTGAATAAAAATAAAACTAAAATGTATATTGTATTAAGATTGAAATGTCTAATAAACATGAATAGTTACCAGCTATTTAAAAACAAACATGCATCTTATTCTGTAAGCACTACTTTTATTTGACCAATCACACCAGAGGAGGTTTAATCTACCTATCACACCACAGTGCTGCAGGGAGATGGCAACGCAATGTCACAGGAACTGTCAATGTCAGCAGTTGTCATCAGTTTGCCCTCTAAAACGTACGAAAGCATTGTTATATCATTTTGTAAATGCATGTGTCACGTGTATCCATCGTGAGGTTGACACGCAACCTCAGAACCCTCAACATTAGTGCAAATCAGGGTCTGCCTTCTCTTTCCAAGTATACACATACTGACATACAGGAAGGAGAGGAGAGGAGAGGAGAGGAGAGGAGAGGAGAGGAGAGGAGAGGAGAGGAGAGGGAGAGAGGAGAGGAGAGGAGAGGAGAGGAGAGGAGAGAGAGGAGAGGAGAGGAGAGGAGAGGAGGAGGAGAGGAGAGGAGAGGAGAGGAGAGGGAGAGGAGAGGAGAGGAGAGGGAGAGGAGAGGAGAGGAGAGGAGAGGAGAGGAGAGGGAGAGGGAGAGGAGAGGAGAGGAGAGGAGAGGAGAGAGGGGAGGGAGCAAACTATACTTTACAGTGCAGAGAGATAGAAAGAAGGGAAGAAATGGATGGGTGAAATAAAATGTTTTTTTCTTTCTTTTAAAAAGGGGCGACATATTTGCATCAGAGTTGTCTTTGGTAGCGAAGGCATGTGGTTGGATATGATGCGTCTCCATATTGAATCCATATAGATCCACACATCTCATAGTACAGAAACAAACCGTTCCTCATTTAGCTTTTCTTTTCAAAATCTCGGGCATCCAATGATGCAAACAGAAAGAAGTATGTATACCTACTTCAAAATAAAAGTAAATTCAAAACAAAATACAGACAAATGAAAAGGCCTGCCTACTCCATGGTTACGTACATGGTCATATCGCTAGCTGCTAGCACAGCTCTCAGCAGGGTTAAATCATGCAGTGGGACCAAGGCCAACCCTCTTCCTGGCTGGAGAGCCATTGGACACACAGGGTTTTCCTCCAGCCCTGCTCTAAAACACACCTGGGTAGTATTCATTAGTGCACACTATAACTAAAACATTTTGCAACAAAAAAATTAAAACAAGTTTGGTGCCTCGTGAATTCTACTACATGAGCTGCTCATCAGGACATTGATTAGCTGAGTCAGGTGTTAGTTACAACAGGGCTGGAGCAAAAATAAATAGACCCTGCCTACCCAGTATCTCTCCAGGAGGGCAGTTCAACCAGCCCTGTGGTGTGTTACAGTGAGCAATGGACAGGGCAGGAGGGGCGGGGGTGGGGTTTTAGCTGGTGCTGACTAGTTTAGTCTAAGCCCCTCCCTTCAGGACACCACGGATGGGGAGTGGCTGTGGTTGACCATGTGACTGTTGGGGGAGGAGTCAGGGGAGGAGGAGGAGCTTCCTTTGGCTTTGATCAGCAGCCAGGTCTCTCCTAAGGCCTTGGTGAAGTGGTCGTCCACAGAGCCGGTGATGGACACAGAGTTAGTGACGGGTTCCGGCTGCTTGTAGTTCCTCCCCAGGCTGCGACGGAAATGCTCCTCGATCACCGGGTCCACACACGCCGTGTTGGCTGGAAGAGAGACGAAAGGAGAGGGCTATAACTCCATTACATCTAGACAGACAGATCTATAACTCCATTACATCTAGACAGACAGATCTATAACTCCATTACATCTAGACAGACAGATCTATAACTCCATGACATCTAGACAGACAGATCTATAACTCCATTACATCTAGACATTACTCCATTACATGTTTCATAATGGCTGGTTGCTGTCAGAGATAAAGCTGTGTTTCATAATGGCTGGTTGCTGTCAGAGATAAAGCTGTGTTCCATAATGGCTGGTTGCTGTCAGAGATAAAGCTGTGTTTCATAATGGCTGGTTGCTGTCAGAGATAAAGCTGTGTTCCATAATGGCTGGTTGCTGTCAGAGATAAAGCTGTGTTTCATAATGGCCGGTTGCTGTCAGAGATAAAGCTGTGTTTCATAATGGCTGGTTGCTGTCAGAGATAAAGCTGTGTTCCATAATGGCTGGTTGCTGTCAGAGATAAAGCTGTGTTCCATAATGGCTGGTTGCTGTCAGAGATAAAGCTGTGATCCATAATGGCTGGTTGCTGTCAGAGATAAAGCTGTGTTCCATAATGGCTGGTTGCTGTCAGAGATAAAGCTGTGATCCATAATGGCTGGTTGCTGTCAGAGATAAAGCTGTGTTCCATAATGGCTGGTTGCTGTCAGAGATAAAGCTGTGTTCCATAATGGCTGGTTGCTGTCAGAGATAAAGCTGTGATCCATAATGGCTGGTTGCTGTCAGAGATAAAGCTGTGTTCCATAATGGCTGGTTGCTGTCAGAGATAAAGCTGTGCTCCATAATGGCTGGTTGCTGTCAGAGATAAAGCTGTGATCCATAATGGCTGGTTGCTGTCAGAGATAAAGCTGTGCTCCATAATGGCTGGTTGCTGTCAGAGATAAAGCTGTGTTCCATAATGGCTGGTTGCTGTCAGAGATAAAGCTGTGTTCCATAATGGCTGGTTGCTGTCAGAGATAAAGCTGTGTTCCATAATGGCTGGTTGCTGTCAGAGATAAAGCTGTGATCCATAATGGCTGGTTGCTGTCAGAGATAAAGCTGTGTTCCATAATGGCTGGTTGCTGTCAGAGATAAAGCTGTGATCCATAATGGCTGGTTGCTGTCAGAGATAAAGCTGTGCTCCATAACAGTCCAGTCTGGAGGAACTGGTAGAACTAAAATCCCAGTGGAGGTATAGCTTAGTTCCAGTGACATAGCACTGCACTAGACCCCATCACTAGACCCCATCACTAGACCCCATCACTAGACCATCACTAGACCATCACTAGACCATCACTAGACCCCATCACTAGACCCCATCACTAGACCCCATCACTAGACCCCATCACTAGACCCCATCACTAGACCCCATCACTAGACCCCATCACTAGACCATAACTAGACCCCATCACTAGACCCCATCACTAGATCCCATCACTAGACCATCACTAGACCCCATCACTAGACCCCATCACTAGACCATAACTAGACCCCATCACTAGACCATAACTAGACCCCATCACTATACCCCATCACTAGACCCCATCACTAGACCCCATCACTAGACCATACTATATCACTAGACCCCATCACTAGACCCCATCACTAGACCATCACTAGACCCCATCACTAGACCCCATCACTAGACCCCATCACTAGACCCCATCACTAGACCCCATCACTAGACCATAACTAGACCCCATCACTAGACCCCATCACTAGACCATCACTAGACCCCATCACTAGACCATCACTAGACCCCATCACTAGACCATCACTAGACCCCATCACTAGACCCCATCACTAGACCATAACTAGACCCCATCACTATACCCCATCACTAGACCCCATCACTAGACCCCATCACTAGACCCCATCACTAGACCCCATCACTAGACCCCATCACTAGACCATAACTAGACCCCATCACTATACCCCATCACTAGACCCCATCACTATACCCCATCACTAGACCCCATCACTAGACCCCATCACTAGACCATAACTAGACCCCATCACTATACCCCATCACTAGACCCCATCACTAGACCCCATCACTAGACCATAACTAGACCCCATAACTATACCCCATCACTAGACCCCATCACTAGACCCCATCACTACATTTACATTTACATTTTAGTCATTTAGCAGACGCTCTTATCCAGAGCGACTTACAGTTAGTGAATACATATTATTATTATATTTTTCATACTGGTCCCCCGTGGGAATCGAACCCACAACCCTGGCGTTGCAAACGCCATGCTCTACCAACTGAACTACATCCCTGCCGGCCATTCCCTCCCCTACCCTGGATGACGCTGGGCCAATTGTGCGCCGCCCATGAGTCTCCCGGTCGCGGCCGGCTGCGACAGAGCCTGGATTCGAACCAGGATCTCTAGTGGCACAGCTAGCGCTGCGATGCAGTGCCTTAGACCACTGCGCCACTCAGGAGACTAGACCCCATCACTAGACCCCATCACTAGACCCCATCACTAGACCATCACTAGACCATCACTAGACCATCACTAGACCATCACTAGACCATCACTAGACCCCATCACTAGACCCCATCACTAGACCCCATCACTAGACCCCATCACTAGACCATCACTAGACCCCATTCCTATGTAGTGCACTAGTTTTAACCTTAAACTTCACCCTGGGCTAATCCCAAACCACATGCTAACCCCTATAGTGTCCTTCTGACTAGTCCCCCATGTGGGCCACATCTGATTCCTTACAACAACTGTTCCCTAATAAGGCTGTCTGATATAGTTAGCTGCTGGCTGGTCTATGGTAGTTGTTTATGTGTAGTAGTATGGTATAATATGTATTATGTAACTTACAGCTGCTGGCTGGTCTCCTGCTGTAGTTGCTAGGGAGGATGTTGGAACAGCCGTTGTGAGACAGGTTACAGTTACGGTTGTTGGCTGGAGCGCATGTTATCACTGACGGACGATTCTAAACAAACACAAAGACAACATGTTCAGGATTTAGCGTGGGGTTTGAAGACAACTGCTACCTGCATATTCTTAGCCCTGAAAAGAGTGTGTTCATTCGGTTGTGTGCTGCCCGCATCTCCAGTCTTACCTGCTGGCGTTCCACAGGGCTGACGGTGGGTGAGATGACAAAGGTGCGGGCGGCATCCATGTTATTTTTGGTCAGGGCGAGAGGCTGGTCCATGGCTAGGCTGGGCGTGTGGTGGTGGGGGGCGTACAGGTGGTGGTTGCCATGGAGAACCATGGGGCTGCGGCTACGGTCCCGAGGGTCCTTGGTACTATGGAAGTCAGCGTTGGAAGGCTTGCCTCTGCTGAGAGAAGAAGATACAAGATGACTTTATTGTCCAAAAGAAACTGGTCTTGTGCTTCATTCCAAGACTGGAGAGAGGAGGAGAGGAGGAGGGAGGGAGGGGGGAGAGGGAGGGAGGAGGGAGGAGGGAGAGGGAGGGGGGGAGAGGGAGGGAGGAGGGGAGAGGGAGGGAGGAGGGAGAGGGGGAGAGGGAGGGAGGAGGGAGAGGGAGAGGGAGGAGGGAGAGGGGAGAGGGAGGGAGGAGGGAGAGGGAGGGAGGAGGGAGAGGGGGAGAGGGAGGGAGGAGGGAGAGGGAGGGAGGAGGGAGAGGGGAGAGGGAGGGAGGAGGGAGAGGGGGAGAGGGAGGGAGGGGGGGGAGAGGGAGGGAGGGCAGGGAGGGAGAGGAGGAGGTGGGGGGGGTAGAGGGAGAGGAGGAAGGAGAGGAGGCAGTGGGGGGGGAGAGAGAGGGAGGAGGGAGAGGGAGGGAGGAGGGAGAGGGGGAGAGGGAGGGAGGAGGGAGAGGGGGAGAGGGAGGGAGGGGGGAGAGGGAGGGAGGGCAGGGAGGGAGAGGAGGAGGTGGGGGGGTAGAGGGAGAGGAGGAAGGAGAGGAGGAGGGCCATGATGTCAAACAAAACAGCTACATCCACGGGCACCAGGCAGCACAGCTATTAATACTGTCTGCACAGGGCTGGGCATGGAGGGAAGAAGAGAGAGAGAGAGAGAGAGGTGCACAGACAGCTCTGCTCAGAGGGCTGGGCATGGAGGGAAGAAGAGAGAGAGAGAGAGAGAGAGAGAGAGAGAGAGAGAGAGAGAGAGAGAGAGAGGTGCACAGACAGCTCTGCTCAGAGTGCAACAGGGGCTTAATGAGAACATTCTGTACACACACAGAGAACCCACACGTATGTTGAACACACACACACACACAGTTGCCTTCAGGGCTAAGAACACACTCTTAACATAGACATACTAAATTACTAATAGAACAGCAAATCATTCATCTTAAAAGTGTCTCAGATCTCTTCAGAGCCACTAGGTCATGTTGTTCCTGACTTCTGAAACAAGATGACACCGATTGACAGAAAAGACACAAGGCACATTGTTTTCAAAAGCTCATTACTTTGTACCAAGGGGGAAAAGCTCCACTGTTCTCAGGGTTGATACCTGTATGTACTCCTGTATGTACTCCTGTTACCTGTAGGTTCTCCTGTTACCTGTATGCACTCCTGTTACCTGTATGTTCTCCTGTTACCTGTAGGTTCTCCTGTTACCTGTATGCACTCCTGTTACCTGTATGTTCTCCTGATACCTGTATGTACTCCTGTATGTACTCCTGTTACCTGTAGGTTCTCCTGTTACCTGTATGCACTCCTGTTACCTGTATGTTCTCCTGTTACCTGTATGTACTCCTGTTACCTGTAGGTTCTCCTGTTACCTGTAGGTTCTCCTGTTACCTGTATGCACTCCTGTTACCTGTATGTTCTCCTGTTACCTGTATGTACTCCTGTTACCTGTAGGTTCTCCTGTTACCTGTATGTACTCCTGTTACCTGTATGTACTCCTGTTACCTGTATGTACTCCTGTTACCTGTATGTACTCCTGTTACCTGTAGGTACTCCTGTTACCTGTATGTACTCCTGTTACCTGTAGGTTCTCCTGTTACCTGTATGTACTCCTGTTACCTGTAGGTTCTCCTGTTACCTGTAGGTACTCCTGTTACCTGTATGTACTCCTGTTACCTGTAGGTTCTCCTGTTACCTGTAGGTTCTCCTGTTACCTGTAGGTTCTCCTGTTACCTGTAGGTTCTCCTGTTACCTGTAGGTACTCCTGTTACCTGTAGGTTCTCCTGTTACCTGTATGTTCTCCTGTTACCTGTAGGTACTCCTGTTACCTGTATGTACTCCTGTTACCTGTAGGTTCTCCTGTTACCTGTAGGTTCTCCTGTTACCTGTAGGTTCTCCTGTTACCTGTAGGTACTCCTGTTACCTGTAGGTACTCCTGTTACCTGTAGGTACTCCTGTTACCTGTAGGTTCTCCTGTTACCTGTATGCCCTCCTGTTACCTGTATGCCCTCCTGTTACCTGTAGGTACTCCTGTTACCTGTATGTACTCCTGTTACCTGTAGGTTCTCCTGTTACCTGTATGTACTCCTGTTACCTGTATGTACTCCTGTTACCTGTATGTACTCCTGTTACCTGTATGTTCTCCTTCTACCTGTATGTACTCCTGTTACCTGTATGTTCTCCTGTTACCTGTATGTACTCCTGTTACCTGTATGTACTCCTGTTACCTGTATGTACTCCTGTTACCTGTATGTACTCCTGTTACCTGTATGTTCTCCTGTTACCTGTAGGTACTCCTGTTACCTGTATGTACTCCTGTTACCTGTAGGTTCTCCTGTTACCTGTATGTACTCCTGTTACCTGTATGTACTCCTGTTACCTGTATGTACTCCTGTTACCTGTATGTTCTCCTTCTACCTGTATGTACTCCTGTTACCTGTATGTTCTCCTGTTACCTGTATGTACTCCTGTTACCTGTATGTACTCCTGTTACCTGTATGTACTCCTGTTACCTGTATGTACTCCTGTTACCTGTAGGTACTCCTGTTACCTGTATGTACTCCTGTTACCTGTATGTACTCCTGTTACCTGTATGTACTCCTGTTACCTGTATGTACTCCTGTTACCTGTATGTACTCCTGTTACCTGTAGGTTCTCCTGTTACCTGTATGTACTCCTGTTACCTGTAGGTACTCCTGTTACCTGTAGGTACTCCTGTTACCTGTATGTACTCCTGTTACCTGTATGTACTCCTGTTACCTGTATGCACTCCTGTTACCTGTATGCACTCCTGTTACCTGTATGCACTCCTGTTACCTGTATGTACTCCTGTTACCTGTATGTACTCCTGTTACCTGTATGCACTCCTGTTACCTGTATGCACTCCTGTTACCTGTATGCACTCCTGTTACCTGTATGCACTCCTGTTACCTGTATGCACTCCTGTTACCTGTATGTACTCCTGTTACCTGTATGTACTCCTGTTACCTGTATGTACTCCTGTTACCTGTAGGTTCTCCTGTTACCTGTATGTACTCCTGTTACCTGTAGGTTCTCCTGTTACCTGTATGTACTCCTGTTACCTGTATGTACTGTATGTGTTTCCCAGTGTTTCAGTACAAGCCAAGGAGCAGGGAGGTCTGGGGTGGAGACAGGGAGGTCTGGGGTGGAGACAGGGAGGTCTGGGGTGGAGACAGGGAGGTCTGGGGTGGAGACAGGGGGGGCTGGTGCTGGGGTGGAGACAGGGAGGTCTGGGTGGAGACAGGGAGGTCTGGGGTGGAGACAGGGAGGTCTGGGGTGGAGACAGGGAGGTCTGGGGTGGAGACAGGGAGGTCTGGGGTGGAGACAGGGAGGTCTGGGGTGGAGACAGGGAGGTCTGGGGTGGAGACAGGGAGGTCTGGGGTGGAGACAGGGAGGTCTGGGGTGGAGACAGGGAGGTCTGGGGTGGAGACAGGGGGGGCTGGGGTGGAGACAGGGAGGTCTGGGGTGGAGACAGGGAGGTCTGGGGTGGAGACAGGGAGGTCTGGGGTGGAGACAGGGAGGTCTGGGGTGGAGACAGGGGGGGCTGGTGCTGGGGTGGAGACAGGGAGGTCTGGTGCTGGGGTGGAGACAGGGAGGTCTGGTGCTGGGGTGGAGACAGGGAGGTCTGGGGTGGAGACAGGGAGGTCTGGGGTGGAGACAGGGAGGGCTGGGGTGGAGACAGGGAGGGGCTGGGGTGGAGACAGGGAGGTCTGGTGCTGGGGTGGAGACAGGGAGGTCTGGGGTGGAGACAGGGAGGTCTGGGGGTGGAGACAGGGGAGGGGCTGGGGTGGAGACAGGGGGGCTGGGGTGGAGACAGTGGGGCTGGGGTGGAGACAGGGGGGGCTGGTGCTGGGGTGGAGACAGGGAGGTCTGGGGTGGAGACAGGGAGGTCTGGGGTGGAGACAGGGGGGCTGGGGTGGAGACAGGGGGGGCTGGTGCTGGGGTGGAGACAGGGAGGTCTGGTGCTGGGGTGGAGACAGGGAGGTCTGGGGTGGAGACAGGGAGGTCTGGGGTGGAGACAGGGAGGGCTGGGGTGGAGACAAGGGGGCTGGGGTGGAGACAAGGGGGCTGGGGTGGAGACAGGGAGGTCTGGGGTGGAGACAGGGAGGTCTGGGTGGAGACAGGGGGGCTGGTGCTGGGGTGGAGACAGGGGGGCTGGTGCTGGGGTGGAGACAGGGGGCTGGTGCTGGGGGTGGAGACAGGGGGGCTGGTGCTGGGGTGGAGACGGGGGGCTGGGGTGGAGACAGGGGGGGCTGGTGCTGGGGTGGAGACAGGGAGGTCTGGGGTGGAGACAGGGAGGTCTGGGGTGGAGACAGGGAGGTCTGGGTGGAGACAGGGGGGGCTGGTGCTGGGGTGGAGACAGGGGGGGGCTGGTGCTGGGGTGGAGACAGGGGGGGGCTGGTGCTGGGGATATAGGGAGGTTCTAGGGGGGTTAGCCCAACTTTAATCATTGCGAAGAAGCATGAGGCCAACCCAGCATCCTCCCACAAGAAAGACTGTCTGGGAAGGGAATACAGAGGGTCCACTAGGAAGGGAATACAGAGGGTCCACTAGGAAGGGAATACAGAGGGTCCACTGGGAAGGGAATACAGAGGGTCCACTAGGAAGGGAATACAGAGGGTCCACTGGGAAGGGAATACAGAGGGTCCACTAGGAAGGGAATACAGAGGGTCCACTAGGAAGGGAATACAGAGGGTCCACTAGGAAGGGAATACAGAGGGTCCACTAGGAAGGGAATACAGAGGGTCCACTGGGAAGGGAATACAGAGGGTCCACTGGGAAGGGAATACAGAGGGTCCACTAGGAAGGGAATACAGAGGGTCCACTAGGAAGGGAATACAGAGGGTCCACTGGGAAGGGAATACAGAGGGTCCACTGGGTAGGTTGTAGGAGTCTTTTCACTAGATAAACTGGGTGGTTCGAACCCTGAATGCTGATTGGCTGAAAGCCGTGGACTACCACGGTTATGACAAAACATTTATTTTTACTGCTCTAATTACGTTGTTTATAATAGCAATAAGGCACCTCAGTGGTTTGTGGTATATGGCCAATATACCACGGCTAAGGGCTGTATCCAGGCACTCCGAATTGCGTCGTGCTTAAGAATAGCCCTTAGCCGTGGTATATTGGCCATATACCACACCTCCTCGGGCCTTATTGCTTAATTAGAAACAGCACCTCCGTTAGCCTTGTCCAAGCCGCAATAAAACATCTCATATTTTTCTTAATCTGTCTTTTAATTTCAGACAGACAGAGATGTTACTGTAGTCGATAACTGACTGCATGATCTGTTCACTAGCTAAAAGATCCCTGACTGCATGATCTGTTCACTAGCTAAAGATCCCTGACTGCATGATCTGTTCACTAGCTAAAGATCCCTGACTGCATGATCTGTTCACTAGCTAAAGATCCCTGACTGCATGATCTGTTCACTAGCTAAAAGATCCCTGATTGCATGATCTGTTCACTAGCTAAAAGATCCCTGATTGCATGATCTGTTCACTAGCTAAAAGATCCCTGACTGCATGATCTGTTCACTAGCTAAGGCAGCACGTTGTGTAGCCTAGATATTTATTTGATTTACTAGACGTTGGGTTATATACAGGGTGTTGTGTTACAGTGCCTTCGGAAAGTATTCAGAACCCTTGACTTTTTCCACATTTTGTTACGTTACAGCCTTACTCTAAAATGGATTAAATAAATTGTTTTCCTTATTCTGCCCTGGAATTGTGTTCCCATGCAAAACTAGACATATGGCTAACAACAGTCTTCAATAAAACTTCCAAGGCGTGACTTTTCTTGAACGAATATATTGAAAACGTTTATGTTGTGAAACTGCAAAATACAGAAAATAATATAAATTCAGCATTCAATTCACATTGACATACTGTAGCTGTACATTTTCAAGTTGCATAAATATAAAGCATGTGCCAAGTCACCATGTATCTGACATGACACCAAACCAGATAGATAATGACCATGTGAGTAGCAGCTAGCCAACTCCTTTCATTACTCTAACAACGTGCAAAACAAAGCATATTACACTAGAAACAGTAACACAACTATAGTATAGTATGTTTTACAATTGGCTTACATGACGCACGAGCAAACTAATACAGCTGACGTCATACAGTGGGGAAAAAAAGTATTTAGTCAGCCACCAATTGTGCAAGTTCTCCCACTGAAAAAGATGAGAGAGGCCTGTAATTTTCATCATAGGTACACGTCAACTATGACAGACAAAATGAGAAAAAAATATCCAGAAAAATCACATTGTAGGATTTTTAATGAATTTATTTGCAAATTATGGTGGAAAATAAGTATTTGGTCAATAACAAAAGTTTCTCAATACTTTGTTATATACCCTTTGTTGGCAATGACACAGGTCAAACGTTTTCTGTAAGTCTTCACAAGGTTTTCACACACTGTTGCTGGTATTTTGGCCCATTCCTCCATGCAGATCTCCTCTAGAGCAGTGATGTTTTGGGGCTGTCGCTGGGCAACACGGACTTTCAACTCCCTCCAAAGATTTTCTATGGGGTTGAGATCTGGAGACTGGCTAGGCCACTCCAGGACCTTAATGCTTCTTACGAAGCCACTCCTTCGTTGCCCGGGCGGTGTGTTTGGGATCATTGTCATGCTGAAAGACCCAGCCATGTTTAATCTTCAATGCCCTTGCTGATGGAAGGAGGTTTTCACTCAAAATCTCACGATACATGGCCCCATTCATTCTTTCCTTTACACGGATCAGTCGTCCTGGTCCCTTTGCAGAAAAAACAGCCCCAAAGCATGATGTTTCCACCCCCCATGCTTCACAGTAGGTATGGTGTTCTTTGGATGCAACTCAGCATTCTTTGTCCTCCAAACACGACGAGTTGAGTTTTTACCAAAAAGTTCTATTTTGGTTTCATCTGACCATATGACATTCTCCCAATCCTCTTCTGGATCATCCAAATGCACTCTAGCAAACTTCAGACGGGCCTGGACATGTACTGGCTTAAGCAGGGGGACACGTCTGGCACTGCAGGATTGAGTCCCTGGTGGCTTAGTGTGTTACTGATGGTAGGCTTTGTTACTTTGGTCCCAGCTCTCTGCAGGTCATTCACTAGGTCCCCCCGTGTGGTTCTGGGATTTTTGCTCACCGTTCTTGTGATCATTTTGACCCCACGGGGTGAGATCTTGCGTGGAGCCCCAGATCGAGGGAGATTATCAGTGGTCTTGTATGTCTTCCATTTCCTAATAATTGCTCCCACAGTTGATTTCTTCAAACCAAGCTGCTTACCTATTGCAGATTCAGTCTTCCCAGCCTGGTGCAGGTCTACAATTTTGTTTCTGGTGTCCTTTGACAGCTCTTTGGTCTTGGCCATAGTGGAGTTTGGAGTGTGACTGTTTGAGGTTGTGGACAGGTGTCTTTTATACTGATAACAAGTTCAAACAGGTGCCATTAATACAGGTAACGAGTGGAGGACAGAGGAGCCTCTTAAAGAAGAAGTTACAGGTCTGTGAGAGCCAGAAATCTTGCTTGTTTGTAGGTGACCAAATACTTATTTTCCACCATAATTTGCAAATAAACTCATTACAAATCCTACAAGGTGATTTTCTTGAAAAAAAATTCTCAATTTGTCTGTCATAGTTGACGTGTACCTATGATGAAAATTACAGGCCTCTCATCTTTTTAAGTGGGAGAACTTGCACAATTGGTGGCTGACTAAATACTATTTTTCCCCACTGTATGTTAATGTACCAATGTGAGACAGAATACTAACCCATATGTTAATATAACTATGCTGAGACAGAATACTAACCCATATGTTAATATAACTATGCTGGGACAGAATACTAACCCATATGTTAATATAACTATGCTGGGACAGAATACTAACCCAATATGTTAATATAACTATGCTGAGACAGAATACTAACACATATGTTAATATAACTATGCTGGGACAGAATACTAACCCATATGTTAATATAACTATGCTGGGACAGAATACTAACCCATATGTTAATATAACTATGCTGAGACAGAATACTAACCCATATGTTAATATAACTATGCTGGGACAGAATACTAACCCATATGCTACTATAACTATGCTGAGACAGAATACTAACCCATATGTTAATATAACTATGCTGGGACAGAATACTAACCCATATGTTAATATAACTATGCTGGGACAGAATACTAACCCATATGTTAATATAACTATGCTGAGACAGAATACTAACCCATATGTTAACGTACCAATGTGAGACAGAATACTAACCCATATGTTAATATAACTATGCTGGGACA
Source organism: Coregonus clupeaformis (assembly GCF_020615455.1). Lineage (NCBI taxonomy): Eukaryota > Metazoa > Chordata > Actinopteri > Salmoniformes > Salmonidae > Coregonus > Coregonus clupeaformis. Next base: position 1,785,314 of record NW_025533461.1, read on the forward strand.
GAATACTAACCCATATGTTAACGTACCAATGTGAGACAGAATACTAACCCATATGTTAATATAACTATGCTGGGACAGAATACTAACCCATATGTTAATATAACTATGCTGGGACAGAATACTAACCCATATGTTAATGTAACTATGCTGGGACAGAATACTAACCCATATGTTAATATAACTGTGCTGAGACAGAATACTAACCCATATGTTAATATAACTATGCTGGGACAGAATACTAACCCATATGTTAATATAACTATGCTGGGACAGAATACTAACCCATATGTTAATATAACTATGCTGGGACAGAATACTAACCCATATGTTAATATAACTATGCTGGGACAGAATACTAACCCATATGTTAATATAACTGTGCTGAGACAGAATACTAACCCATATGTTAATATAACTATGCTGAGACAGAATACTAACCCATATGTTAATATAACTATGCTGAGACAGAATACTAACCCATATGTTAATATAACTATGCTGGGAGAGAATACTAACCCATATGTTAATATAAACTATGCTGAGACAGAATACTAACCCATATGTTAATGTAACTATGCTGGGACAGAATACTAACCCATATGTTAATGTAACTATGCTGAGACAGAATACTAACCCATATGTTAATATAACTATGCTGAGACAGAATACTAACCCATATGTTAATGTAACTATGTTGAGACAGAATTACTATTCTGCACGCCAAACAAGCTACTTTCCAGAGAGTCAGAGGAAACCCAGAGGGTCAGAGGAAACCCAGAGGTTCAGAGGAAACCCAGAGGGTCAGAGGAATCCCTGAGGGTCAGAGGAAACCCGGAGGGTCAGAGGAAACCCAGAGGGTCAGAGGAAACCCAGAGGGTCAGAGGAAACCCAGAGGGTCAGAGGAAACCCAGAGGGTCAGAGGAAACCCAGAGGGTCAGAGGAAACCCAGAGGGTCACAGGAAACCCAGAGAGTCAGAGGAAACCCAGAGGTTCAGAGGAAACCCAGAGGGTCAGAGGAAACCCAGAGGGTCAGAGGAAACCCAGAGGGTCACAGGAAACCCAGAGAGTCAGAGGAAACCCAGAGGTTCAGAGGAAACCCAGAGGGTCAGAGGAATCCCTGAGGGTCAGAGGAAACCCAGAGGGTCAGAGGAAATCCGGAGGGTCAGAGGAAACCCAGAGGGTCAGAGGAAACCCAAGCGGTCTGGGTTGATATCTAGTCTTCGTAGCTCTTTAGTTATCCATCATGCTTTTCATAGAACAGCAAAGTGTTTGATTTTATGAATTCACGTTTGTTCACTCAGATGATTGAATGTCAAACATACATTTTAGAAGTGTTACGCTCTCGTGGCTGGGCTGTTGAAAGAAATAAAATACTACAACAATGATTCAATATAAAACTGGTTCAGAATGATTCAATATAAAACCTCTTCAAAATGATTCAATTCAATATGATATTTTCATTGCAAACAGGACTCTGTAGTGCTCTAGTTCACTTGAATAAATCAGCGTCTCTGAATGAATCAGTTTGGTTACGGACCAGGATATAGTCATTCTTAAATGATTCACAGATGGCAATACATTTAGTAGGCATTCATTTTGGCATATCATAGGTAGGTAGTGTAACTGCCTTTCATTAGATTTGATTTAATGCATAACTACCTTAGAATAAAATCTATGTCAGAAGCTGAATCAGCTTCAACCCATTGAGATTAAAGTCTAATCTATAAAGTTATTCAAACCTCTAGTCGTCAGAAACCCACCGTTCAAAGAACCATCAGTGTGTTTACATGAAAGGACTGCTGGGAACCAAGCTATGCTAGAGGAGCCATCCTGGTGAATATCATTTTACTTCTTTAAGTACTCTGCCAGTTTGGTGTTTGTGGTTGCCAGTGTCTGAAAAAGTACTTGGTTTGTTGTTGTGGAACCAGCATCAGTTATATACAATACAACTTTATTGTCCATTGGTTAGAAGGGAAAAGTCTTCTGCCTTTCCCAACACACACACACAGCTCTTTTTAAACAGACTTGGAGGGAAGCCATGTTTGGTCTCTCTAGATATATGTGTGGTAGAATAGCCATGTTCATAACCTGTGGTTGCACTTCCCTCTACTCTGTGTGTGTGTGTGTGTGTGTGTGTGTGTGTGTGTGTGTGTGTGTGTGTGTGTGTGTGTGTGTGTGTGTGTGTGTGTGTGTACCTGTGGTTGTGTCTCCCTCCTCCAGCCTGATTCTTCCCAGATGTTTCCTGTATCTCTCAGAGAGACTGGGGCAAGGTCACACACACACACACACACACACACACACACACGTTCCACTAACTCATGGAGTTAGAGCAGAAATATAAAAGCCAGCCCGTCAAGAGTTGTGGGGTTTCTTCTCAAACCAAACGGCAGTGAAACATTGTGAGAAAATGTTCCAGGGTTTTCTTTCATTCTAGGTCTGTGCTGCCTCTAAATAGTATCCTAGCTAGCGTAACTCTTGTATTCAGTTCAGTCTCCAACATTGTGTAACTTTTATTTTTTCACATTAACCACACTGAACAAAAATATAAAACGCAACATGTAAAGTGTTGGTTCCATGTTTCATGAGCTGAAATAAAAGATCCCAGAAATGTTCCATATGCACAAAAAGCTTATTTCTCTCAAATGTGCACAAATTTGTTTACATCCCTGTTAGTGAGCATTTCTCATTTGCCAAGATAATCCATCCACCTGACAGGTGTGGCATATCAAGAAGCTGATTAAACAGCATGATCATTACACAGGTGCACCTTGTGCTGGGGACAATAAAAGGCCACTAAAATGTGCAGTTTTGTCACCCAACACAATGTCACAGATGTCTCAAGTTTTGAGGGAGCGTGCAATTGGCATGCTAACTGCAGGAATGTCCACCAGAGCTGTTGCCAGAGAATTGAATGTACATTTCTCTACCATAAGCCGCCTCCAACGTCATTTTAGATAATTTGGCAGTACATCCAACCGGCCTCATAAACGCAGACTACGGTTAACCACGCCAGCCCAGGACCTTCACATCAGTCTTCTTCACCTGCGGGATCGTCTGAGACCAGCCACCCGAACAGCTGATGAAACAGCTGAGGAGTATTTCTGTCTGTAATAAAAGCCCTTTTGTGGGGAAAAACTCATTTTGATTGGCTGGGCCTGGCTCCCCAGTGGGTGGGCCTATGCCCTCCCAGGCCCACCCATGGCGGAGTCCCTGCCCAGTCATGTGAATTCTATAGATTAGGGCCTAATTCATTTCTTTCAATTGACTGATTTCCTTATATGAACTGTAACTCAGTAGAATCGTTGAAATTATTGTATGTTGCGTTTTTATTTTTGTTCAGTATAGAAGAAAAACTACGTTGGAAAATAGCGGTCTCCAGCTTATCATGGGGTATTCCAACTCAGGCGAGCAAAAACTTAAGACGTCCTTAACATTAGAGATCGTTCACCAGCTATTATTAACAAAGAGACCCAACCCTCCCCCCTCATCTTACCCGAGGCTGCCCTCCAGTCCTGACGATGCATGGAAAAACCAGCCAGATGTATATTATCCATGTCCTTGGTCAGCCACGACTCTGAGAAACAGGATATTACAGTTCATCAGGTCCCGTTGATAGGATAGTCTGGAACGGAGCTGGTCCAGTTTGTTCTCTAGTGACTGTACGTTCGCCAACAGAACGGAGGGTAGAGGCGGTTTATTTGCTCGCCAACGTAGTCTCGTCAGGATGCCGCCTCGCCTGCAATCGTTTGCCGTCGCTTCCTCTTTCGAGTCCCGGGGATCAAGGCCTGGTTCGGAGTAAGCAGAACGTCCAGAGCTGCCGACTCGCTGAAGTATACATTTTCATCCAAATCGAGGTTAGTGATCTCTTTGATGTCCAGAAGTCTGTTTTCAGTAAGATTTTTGCTATACACTGCAGCGCCTTCTTCAACGGAGACTGTTTTCCGTGTGGTTCTTTGTAAGAATGTATTTTAACAGGCCTCCCGAGTGGCGCAGCGGTCTAAGGCACTGCGTCGCAGTGCTTGAGGCGTCACTACAGACCCGGGTTCGATCCCAGGATGTGTCACATCCGGCCGTGACTCCCATAGGGCGACGCACAACTGGCCCAGCGTCGTCCGGGTTAGAGGAGGGTTTGGCTGGGGGGGGGGGCTTTACTAGGCTCATCGCGCTCTAGCGACTCCTTGTGGTGGGCTGGGCACCTGCTGGCTGACTTTGGCCATACGTGTGTGTCTTTGTCTCTGTGTGTGTGTGTGTGTGTGTGTGTGTGTGTGTGTGTGTGTGTGTGTTATTGACACTTCATGCTTGGGTGCACCTAGATATTATCTCTCACGCTCCCTGTGCTAGTCAGTACTATGAATGACAGACCTGGGTCCTGGTGGATAGGGGTAGGGCGAGGGACAAAGGAAAACAAGTTACTTTTGTCACAAAAAACGATGGTATTATTTTCCTCCCTAGTCAGTTTTGCTTCTATATCCACTGCAAATGGAGACTTGTAAAAAAAACTGCACTGTTCTTGACTGTAGTTCTAGGTCAGACGACAGGCGGGGGCCAATTTCTCTTTCTCAAAACAAACAGCCATTATCCTGTCAGAGTCAAGACGGCTGTGGGCTGGAAGCTACTTATCCTGTCAGAATCAAGATGGCTGTGGGCTGGAAGCTACTTATCCTGTCAGAATCAAGACGGCTGTGGGCTGGAAGCTACTTATCCTGTCAGAGTCAAGACGGCTGTGGGCTGGAAGCTACTTATCCTGTCAGAATCAAGACGGCTGTGGGCTGGAAGCTACTTATCCTGTCAGAATCAAGACGGCTGTGGGCTGGAAGCTACTTATCCTGTCAGAGTCAAGACGGCTGTGGGCTGGAAGCTACTTATCCTGTCAGAATCAAGACGGCTGTGGGCTGGAAGCTACTTATCCTGTCAGAGTCAAGACGGCTGTGGGCTGGAAGCTACTTATCCTGTCAGAGTCAAGACGGCTGTGGGCTGGAGGCTACTTATCCTGTCAGAGTCAAGACGGCTGTGGGCTGGAGGCTACTTATCCTGTCAGAGTCAAGACGGCTGTGGGCTGGAAGCTACTTATCCTGTCAGAGTCAAGACGGCTGTGGGCTGGAAGCTACTTATCCTGTCAGAGTCAAGACGGCTGTGGGCTGGAGGCTACTTATCCTGTCAGAGTCAAGACGGCTGTGGGCTGGAGGCTACTTATCCTGTCAGAGTCAAGACGGCTGTGGGCTGGAAGCTACTTATCCTGTCAGAGTCAAGACGGCTGTGGGCTGGAAGCTACTTATCCTGTCAGAGTCAAGACGGCTGTGGGCTGGAGGCTACTTATCCTGTCAGAGTCAAGACGGCTGTGGGCTGGAGGCTACTTATCCTGTCAGAGTCAAGACGGCTGTGGGCTGGAAGCTACTTATCCTGTCAGAGTCAAGACGGCTGTGGGCTGGAGGCTACTTATCCTGTCAGAGTCAAGACGGCTGTGGGCTGGAAGCTACTTATCCTGTCAGAGTCAAGACGGCTGTGGGCTGGAAGCTACTTATCCTGTCAGAGTCAGACGGCCAAGGCAACAAAGGAGTGGCTCAAGAAGAAGCACATTAAGGTCCTGGAGTGGCCTAGCCAGTCTCCAGACCTTAATCCCATAGAACATCTGTGGAGGGAGCTGAAGGTTCGAGTTGCCAAACGTCAGCCTCGAAACCTTAATGACTTGGAGAAGATCTGCAAAGAGGAGTGGGACAAAATCCCTCCTGAGATGTGTGCAAACCTGGTGGCCAACTACAAGAAACGTCTGACCTCTGTGATTGCCAACAAGGGTTTTGCCACCAAGTACTAAGTCATGTTTTGCAGAGGGGTCAAATACTTATTTCCGTCATTAAAATGCAAATCAATTTATAACATTTTTGACATGCGTTTTTCTGGATTTTTGTTGTTGTTATTCTGTCTCTCATTGTTCAAATAAACCTACCGTTAAAATTATAGACTGATAATTTCTTTGTCAGTGGGCAAACGTACAAAATCAACAGGGGATCAAATACTTTTTTTCCCCCTCACTGTAACGTGCCCTGGCAAATATGTGTACTTGCCAGTGTAACCTACAACATTATCCCAGTTTGATATGCTGCTTGAATGTATTCGGTCCCATATCAGCTAAAAATAGACTGTCCATTTTTGCTCACGGAGCTTGGGGCTGTTTTTACCATTTCAAAATAGCCTAGAATCGGGGTAGTTATCAAAATACCTTTTGATTTATTTTTGTAACATTTGCTGAGATTATATTTAGGTAAATGCAAAATAGGCTGCCAAGCTAAACAAAATCCTCCATATCGGTCGTTCTCTGGTCGGCGGGACTACGTAACGCAAGGAATTTTTTGTGACGTAAAACCACATTCACGTACTCCGTTGCGCCAAATTCGTGTAGTTTGCTTAAGCTTTTGCGTCTCGCATTAGGTTGTCCCCATCTGTATGTGTTCCAATGACTTCAGCAGTCTTGGTTGAGCCGTGTGGAGTTATGCCGCGCAGCAGTGTACCAGAGTTTGCGTTTAGATCTCTCGACCGTACTGAGTGTTATAGCTGTAACTCCTCTGGGAACTCCGCTAGCGTTGTGTTCTCATGGCTCCACCAGCCTCTGCCAACTGAACAGCAGAGCCAACATGGCCAGGCAAGCAGGGCTGATGAAATTATACTCCACTGTTGTTTTACATGGGGGCTTTTCTGTCTTTCGTGTGTGTGTGTGTGTGTGTGTGCAGGGGCGGACTTAGCAAGTTGGAGGCCCCAGGCAGAGGCCAGAGTGAGTAATGAGAAAAATGTTGCACAATCCAGGTGTGGAAAGCTTTTAGACACTTACCCAGAAAGACTCACAGTTGTAATTGCAGCAAAAGGTGATTATAACATGTATTGACTCAGGGGGTTGAATACTTATCTAATCAAGATATATATTAGTGTTTTATCTTTCATTATTTTTTTTATTACACGTTAGAATTTTTCTTCCATTTTGACAGAGTATTTTGTGTAAGTTGTTGACAATACAATGACACATTTATTTAAATCCTACTCTGTAACAAAATGTGGAAACATTCAAAGGAGGGGTGAATACTTTCTGAAGGCACTGAACTTTTTTGGAGGCCTTTTTTGTTAAGAATGTGGCCTCATTAAGCAGGGCGGGGGCCAGACACCCCCCCCACCCCATCTCCTTTGCAACTTTGAAGCTTCCTTGAACCAGCCTGCTGAACCAACCTGCTGAAGCAAGACAGAAAGAGAGTGCTGAGCTGAGCAGCCCATGACAGCAGGTTGGGGGGGGGGGGGGGCCTCAAGTGGCACATGGGGGAGGGGGGGCCTCAAGCGGATAAATTATTTTAAAAAATTATTACTAGTATTTATTTATTTTTATAACGCCCAGTTTACGAGGCCCTTTGATATGAGGCATGAGGCGATTGCCACTTCTGCATAATGATAAGTCTGCCTCTGTGAGTCCAATCAAATGCACCGAATACAACAGGTGTAGACTTTTCCGTGAAATGCTTCCTTATGAGCCCTTAACCAACAATGCAGAGTTAAAAACTAAGTATGTGGACACCTGCTTGTCGAACATCTCATTCCTAAATCATGGGCATTAATATGGAGTAGGTCCCCCCTTTGCTGCTATAACAGCCTCCACTCTTCTGGGAAGGCTTTTCACTAGATGTTGGAACATTGCTGCGGGGACTTGCTTCCATTCAGCCATGAGCATTAGTGAGGTCGGGCACTAATCTTGGGCGATTAGGCCTGGCTCGCAGTCGGCGTTCCAATTCATCCCAAAGGTGTTCGATGGAGTTGAGGTCAGGGCTCTGTGCAGGCCAGTCAAGTTCTTCCACACCGATCGACAAACCATTTCTGTATGGACCTCGCTTTGTGCACGGGGGCATTGTCATGCTGAAATATGGGACCAACACTTTACATGTTGTGTTTATATTTTTGGTCAGTGTGGTCCTCGGGTCCGTTCGGAATAGGTCTCTATATTTAAAAAATGGGGAGGCAGGGGAGGGGAGGGAGGAGAGGGAGGGATTAGAGGCAGGGGAGGGGGAGGGAGGAAAGGGGGAAGGAAGAGAGGGAGGGGGAGGGGAGGGAGGAGATGGGAAGGAGGGGGAGGGAGGAGAGGGAGACGAGGGGGAGGGAGGAGATGGGAAGAGAGGGGGCAGGAGATGGGAAGGAGGGGAGGAGGCAGGGGCGGGGGGAAGGAGGGGAGGGAGGAGAGGCAGGGGAGGAAGGGGAGGCGGAAGAGGGAGGAGAGGAAGGGGGAGGGGAGGAGAGGCAGGGGAGAGGAAAGGAGGGAGGGGAAGGGAGGGAGGGCAAGCAGGCAGGCAGGCAGGGGAGGAATTTGAGTTATGTGAGCTAGGGGCCTCCACAGCAGCAGCCTATCCCATTTATAGTGCACTACTTTTGACCATTTTGACAAGAGCCCACAGAGCACTAAATAGGGCACATGGTGCCATTTGAGACACAGCCCAGGACCAAGCATGGAGGGAGGGCATGACCAGCCTCCACTGCCCAGCCATGTGCTCCAATCACAGGCATGTGAGGAATCCTGAGCCTCAGAGAGAGCAGCAGAGCCCAGTAGAGAAACGCCAACCCCCAAGCAGCACATTCTCTCTCAGGCATCCAGGATTACATCTGCAGCATGGGGCGCTAGCTAGCTACTGTGGCTACCTGCTCAGCCAATATCAACTGTTCCCCGGGCGCCGATGACGTGGACGTCCATTAAGGCAGCCCCCCGTACCTCTCTGATTCAGGGTTAAATGCGGAAGACACATTTCAGTTGAATGCGTTCAGTTGTACAACTGACTAGATATTCCCCTTTCCCATCTGAAGGAGCGCTAGCTAGCTACTGTGGCTACTAGTGAAGGAGGGGGAAACTTTATTCAGAGATTATTTTTGGACGATATTATATTGATACTTTGACTCCAAGTATAAAAAAAAATATCTATATGTTCTTGCTAGCCGGCTAAACCTGCGCCAAAACGCCAGCATTTTCCATCCTATAACTTGTTCTCCATCTTCTTTTTAAATAGTGAGCCAATATGTTTTCAGCACTGACTGATCAAAACTCATTTTCTCATGCTCCCTCCTGTCCCACTGCAGCAGACATATATTGAGCAATATGTTTGGAACGTCAAACCGCAATATCGAATCGTAATACATTTAGAATCATGAGAATTGCAATACACATCGTATCGGCACCTACGTATCGTGATAATCGTGAGGTCCCTGGGAATTCCCAGCCCCTGTGGTTACCTGCACAGCCCTTCAACACAGCCCTTCAACAAAGCAGTAGATACTGTGGTTACCTGCACAGCCCTTCAACACAGCCCTTCAACAAAGCAGTAGATACTGTGGTTACCTGCACAGCCCTTCAACACAGCCCTTCAACACAGCAGTAGATACTGTGTCTACCTGCACAGCCCTTCAACACAGCAGTAGATACTGTGGTTACCTGCACAGCCCTTCAACACAGCCCTTCAACACAGCCCTTCAACACAGCAGTAGATACTGTGTCTACCTGCACAGCCCTTCAACACAGCAGTAGATACTGTGGTTACCTGCACAGCCCTTCAACACAGCAGTAGATACTGTGTCTACCTGCACAGCCCTTCAACACAGCCCTTCAACACAGCCCTTCAACACAGCAGTAGATACTGTGGTTACCTGCACAGCCCTTCAACACAGCAGTAGATACTGTGGTTACCTGCACAGCCCTTCAACACAGCCCTTCAACACAGCCCTTCAACACAGCCCTTCAACACAGCAGTAGATACTGTGTCTACCTGCACAGCCCTTCAACACAGCAGTAGATACTGTGGTTACCTGCACAGCCCTTCAACACAGCCCTTCAACACAGCCCTTCAACACAGCAGTAGCTATAGCTACTGCAAAGCACTTCCCCAGGAAGTCATATAGGCTACATTTGGAAAAGTGGACATTCCTGCACAGAAGGCAACATTCCATTACGATGTCACAATGCATGTGGAGCCAAAACAAACATCTGTCACTTTCTCTGTGTGAGTGTGAGTATCCCCGCGAGTGTTGTCGTGCATGTGTACCCCTATACTTTCAGCTGTGCAGCAAACAGCCGGTTCACCATGATCAGAATCTACTTACAGCTGTGCAGCAAACAGCCGGCTCATCTTGGCCACATGTTGGTTGTCACAGTCTTGGTCATCATTGTCCTGTTGGTCCTGTACTGTGCCGAGGCTGAGCTTCCTCTTGCTGGGGCTGATGGGAGGAGGGCCCGTCCGGTGGCTGTGGTTGGTGACACCAGACGATGACACGGACATGGACTGGTGCATCCTGGGGTCACCTCGCAGCGCTGCCTCGCCTGGACGGAGAGTAACACACAATAACATTTAGAACTTAAAACACATAGAAGGCCTGGTTATCAAATCAGGAGGAAGTTGTACTAATGACAGTTCTATCTCCAACATTCTCACCTGCATCAAAACAAAAACAGAGATGCCTCCCTGGAGAAAAGCACAACGGTAACAGAATAATGCTGAGACTCAGATTTTTCACTTTAAAATGTATGGCACCAACAACAACACAAACAGTCATTCTGTTACCAAACTTTGCATCTGCACTGTTCTTCAAGTAAATGTGTTTTTGTCCAATTTTAAAGTGGATTTAATTACAAATTACGATTAACTCTCCAAGCTCTTCTCAACCTAACTTCACGAGGATTCAATAAATATGGTTTATATGAACCAAGTGACCGATGCCGATGTTGATTGGACAGTAAGGTCTGTCTGCTGCAGAGAGAGGAGAGAGCTTGAGAAAAATGAGTTTATCAGTCAGGGAAATAAAAGTGCTGAAAACATGTTGGCTCACCATTTCAAAAGAAGATGGAGAACAAGCTATAGGATGAACAATACCAGAGTTTTGGCGCCGGTACAGCAGACTAGCACTAGCTACAGTACCAAAAAATGATTATAATACGACGAGTCAAATATCAATATCGTCCAAAAATAATATTGCGATATGTAACTGTATTGATTTTTTCCCCCATCACTAGTGAATAGGGTGCCATTTGGGACATTACACTACTGTGAAGAATCTGGGAAACCTTTATTACCGTGTTTAAAAGTATAAACCACACAGCTTCTTCCTACCGAACTTCCTGTAAACATTGTCAAATCCAACACTTTGCTGAATGTGTGAATGTTCTGGCATGACGTGTCAGAAGAAAAACTGGTTGAAATGTAAACAGGTTAAAATAAATATTGTATGCTGTTCCTTCCTTTCCGGCCAGCAGCTCCCAGAGTACAGTACACCACGGAGTTCAGAGAGAAAGGACAGGAGGAAAAGAGGCTGGAAAACTACTGCCGGCAGTACGTCCAGATGGGGACTTTCCTCTACAAGACTTTACTCCAATGTTACACTCAGTCAACTCTGGAAAGACTTACTGAACTGAGAGCACCGTGTTACCCTTGGCACTGCATGACAAACATTTTCGAAGCCTAAACAACACACAACAAATTGTTCACCTTAACAGTGTACAGTAAAGTCACATTGTCAAGCTAGGCATAGTGGCATACAACTCAATGTAAAAAAAATTCAATTGTCTACAGAGAGAACGTGCGGTTTATAACCGTAGAACAGTAGACTGAGGTGTAGAACAGTAGAACAGTAGACTGAGGTGTAGAACAGTAGACTGAGGTGTAGAACAGTAGAACAGTAGACTGAGGTGTAGAACAGTAGAACAGTAGACTGAGGTGTAGAACAGTAGAACAGTAGACTGAGGTGTAGAACAGTAGAACAGTAGACTGAGGTGTAGAACAGTAGACTGAGGTGTAGAACAGTAGAACAGTAGACTGAGGTGTAGAACAGTAGACTGAGGTGTAGAACAGTAGAACAGTAGACTGAGGTGTAGAACAGTAGAACAGTAGACTGAGGTGTAGAACAGTAGACTGAGGTGTAGAACAGTAGAACAGTAGACTGAGGTGTAGAACAGTAGAACAGTAGACTGAGGTGTAGAACAGTAGAACAGTAGACTGAGGTGTAGAACAGTAGACTGAGGTGTAGAACAGTAGAACAGTAGACTGAGGTGTAGAACAGTAGAACAGTAGACTGAGGTGTAGAACAGTAGAACAGTAGACTGAGGTGTAGAACAGTAGAACAGTAGACTGAGGTGTAGAACAGTAGAACAGTAGACTGAGGTGTAGAACAGTAGAACAGTAGACTGAGGTATAGAACAGTAGAACAGTAGACTGAGGTGTAGAACAGTAGAACAGTAGACTGAGGTGTAGAACAGTAGACTGAGGTGTAGAACAGTAGAACAGTAGACTGAGGTGTAGAACAGTAGAACAGTAGACTGAGGTGTAGAACAGTAGAACAGTAGACTGAGGTGTAGAACAGTAGGCTGAGGTGTAGAACAGTAGACTGAGGTGTAGAACAGTAGAACAGTAGACTGAGGTGTAGAACAGTAGACTGAGGTGTAGAACAGTAGAACAGTAGACTGAGGTGTAGAACAGTAGAACAGTAGACTGAGGTGTAGAACAGTAGACTGAGGTGTAGAACAGTAGACTGAGGTGTAGAACAGTAGAACAGTAGACTGAGGTGTAGAACAGTAGAACAGTAGACTGAGGTGTAGAACAGTAGACTGAGGTGTAGAACAGTAGAACAGTAGACTGAGGTGTAGAACAGTAGAACAGTATACTGAGGTGTAGAACAGTAGAACAGTAGACTGAGGTGTAGAACAGTAGACTGAGGTGTAGAACAGTAGAACAGTAGACTGAGGTGTAGAACAGTAGAACAGTAGACTGAGGTGTAGAACAGTAGAACAGTAGACTGAGGTGTAGAACAGTAGAACAGTAGACTGAGGTGTAGAACAGTAGAACAGTAGACTGAGGTGTAGAACAGTAGAACAGTAGACTGAGGTGTAGAACAGTAGAACAGTAGACTGAGGTGTAGAACAGTAGAACAGTAGACTGAGGTGTAGAACAGTAGACTGAGGTGTAGAACAGTAGACTGAGGTGTAGAACAGTAGAACAGTAGACTGAGCAGCTTTATCTTCTAACATATTGCACAAGTTGACTGCAAGTATTTACTTAAAAAGTAGCAACAAATATGAAAACGTATTGAAAAACTTCAAAATAAATAGTTTAAATGGTATTGACGGTATTGAAAACTATCCCATGGTTATTTACAAATATCCTGGCATACGGTATATACGGTATACCGCCCAAGCCTACAACAGGTGGCAGTTTTGCATTTCCTGTCTTATTAACTGGGGTGCAACTGAATGAAACGTAAGCAGTGCAGTCTGAACCATGGTACAGTACAGTGGTAAATGTATGGCTAACATAACCATTGACATTCATTGGATTTGTGGCACAAATGCTAAAAAGTTAGCATTTGAAATAATGGCATAAACAAAACAAAAGCATGGATTGCTGAGAAAGACCGAGAGGGCGAGACACACCGAGAGAGACCGAGAGGGCGAGACACACCGAGAGAGACCGAGAGAGAGAGACAGACCGAGAGAGAGAGAAACACACACAGAGAGACACACCTCTCTCTCGCCTTTGGCAGCAACTACAGCTGAGAGTCTTTCTGGGTAAAAAAGTCTATGAACTTTGCACACCTGGATTGTACAATATTTTATTTTTAAAAACGATTCTTGCTCTGCCAAGTTGGTTGTTGATCATTGCTAGATAGCCATTTTGAAGTCTTGCCATAGATTTTCAAGCCAATTTAAGTCGAAACTGTAACTAGGCCACTCAGGAACATTCAATATCATATTGGTAAGCAACTCCAGTGTATATTTGGCCTTGTGTTTTAGGTTTGTATTTGTATGTATTATGGATCCCCATTAGTTCCTGCCAAGGCAGCAGCTACTCTTCCTGGGGTCCAGCAACATTAAGGCAGTTATACAATTTTAAAAACATTACAATACATTCACAGATTTCACAACACACTGTGTTGCCCTCAGGCCACTACCCCACCACTACCACATACAGTGGGGAGAACAAGTATTTGATACACTGCCGATTTTGCAGATTTTCCTACTTACAAAGCATGTAGAGGTCTTCCAGCATGACACTCCAGGACCTTGAGATGCTTCTTACGGAGCCACTCCTTAGTTGCCCTGGCTGTGTGTTTCGGGTCGTTGTCATGCTGGAAGACCCAGCCACGACCCATCTTCAATGCTCTTACTGAGGGAAGGAGGTTGTTGGCCAAGATCTCGCGATACATGGCCCCATCCATCCTCCCCTCAATACGGTGCAGTCGTCCTGCCCCCTTTGCAGAAAAGCATCCCCAAAGAATGATGTTTCCACCTCCATGCTTCACGGTTGGGATGGTGTTCTTGGGGTTGTACTCATCCTTCTTCTTCCTCCAAACACGGCGAGTGGAGTTTAGACCAAAAGCTCTATTTTTGTCTCATCAGACCACATGACCTTCTCCCATTCCTCCTCTGAATCATCCAGATGGTCATTGGCAAACTTCAGACGGGCCTGGACATGCGCTGGCTTGAGCAGGGGGACCTTGCGTGCGCTGCAGGATTTTAATCCATGACGGCGTAGTGTGTTACTAATGGTTTTCTTTGAGACTGTGGTCCCAGCTCTCTTCAGGTCATTGACCAGGTCCTGCCGTGTAGTTCTGGGCTGATCCCTCACCTTCCTCATGATCATTGATGCCCCACGAGGTGAGATCTTGCATGGAGCCCCAGACCGAGGGTGATTGACCGTCATCTTGAACTTCTTCAATTTTCTAATAATTGCGCCAACAGTTGTTGCCTTCTCACCAAGCTGCTTGCCTATTGTCCTGTAGCCCAACCCAGCCTTGTGCAGGTCTACAATTTTATCCCTGATGTCCTTACACAGCTCTCTGGTCTTGGCCATTGTGGAGAGGTTGGAGTCTGTTTGAATGAGTGTGTGGACAGGTGTCTTTTATACAGGTAACGAGTTCAAACAGGTGCCGTTAATACAGGTAATGAGTGGAGAACAGGAGGGCTTCTTAAAGAAGAACTCTAAGGCTTCATACCACAATGACTACCGCCCTGTAGCACTCACATGTTATCATGATCCAAGATGGCGTAGCAGTGCGGTCGTTTTTTTTTCATCGTCCTTGTGTAAATATCCCGTTTCTTGTTTTTTTTGTCTATATCTCTCAATTTTAACTTTTCATTCTTTAACTAAATATACTTTCCTGCAACCTGCCTCACCCAACGTGGAAAGGATTCTATTATTTCTTTATAACTTTCATCAAGAACCGTAAGCTGAATGGCTACCTACTATTAGTCACCGTTAGCGTCTTCACCACTGTCCGTGGCCTACACTATCCACCAGCCAGCTCTAGCCTGGACAATTCGTCGGCCAGTCTGCACAGCGTGCTATCGACCCAGCGTGCTATCGACCCAGAGCTTATTGGACTTTCTGCCGGAATCACTGGACCCTAGCGCCGGATCATCACAACCAGCTAGCTAGCTGCAACCTGTTGTTGGCTGATTACCATTGCCCTATAGCAAGCACCAGTTAGCCTTGAGCTAGCCTCAGGCCCATCTCCCGGCTATCTACCTCTCTGTCAACCGGACGGGACCTCCTAGTGTTGACACTGAGCCCCGCCGATCCAACACGACTGGCTTGCCGACGAAATAGTCTGATGTGGTTTCATTAGGCTTCCAGTTGCGACGACCACGAAGATCCATCTGCCAGCCCCGGCCCGCTAGCACACGCAAACTACAACTGTGCTCCCTGCTAGCTGTGCTGAAGCACCAATTTGAACTGCTCTCGGACTCACATATTGCTGTTCACTGGACCTTATGATCACTCAGCTGCACAGCTGATGCCTGCTGGACTGTTCCTTTACACGGTACCCTGTCCTGTTTAGTCTTAGCCCAAACGTTATCGCTATTTCCAGTTGTTGTCTTAGCTCTCTCTAATAACACCTGTGACTGCTTTATGCCTCTCTCCCATGTCAATTATGCCTTGCCTATTGCTGTTTGGGTTAGTTCTTTTTATACAATTTCACTGTAGAACCCCTAGTCCCTCTCAAACTACCTCATATAGTTCCTTTGTTCCACCCCCCATACACGCCGAGACCGGCTCAATCGGTGCCTCCAATGACGCTATCTCTTTCATTGTTACCCAACGCTTAGGGTTACCTGAACTGTACTCATATCCTTCCATATCCTTTTCTGTACATAATGCCCTGAATCTTTTCTACAACGCCCGGAGAACTGCCCCCTTTATTCTATGTACCCAACGCACTAGAAGACCAGTTCTTAAAGCCTTTAGTCGTATCCTTATTCTAGTCCTCCTCTGTTCCTCTGGTGATGTAGAGGCTAACCCAGGCCCTGCAGCCCCCAGTATCACTCCTACTCCCCAGGAGCTATCATTTGTTGACTTCTGTAACCGTAAAAGTCTTGGTTTTCTGCACATAAATATCAGAAGCCTCCTTCCTAAGTTTGAGTTATTCACTGCGTTAGCACACTCCGCCAACCCTGATGTTCTAGCAGTGTCTGAATCCTGGCTTAGGAAGGCCACCAAAAATTCTGAAATTTCCATCCCCAACTATAACATTTTCCGTCTAGATAGAACTGCCAAAGGGGGTGGAGTTGCAATCTACTGTAGAGATAGCCTGAAGAGCTCTATCATACTATCCAGGTCTGTGCCCAAACAGTTTGAGCTTCTACTTCTAAAAATCCACCTTTCCAGAAATAAATCTCTCACTGTTGCCGCTTGCTACAGACCCCCCTAAGCCCCCAGCTGTGCCCTGGACACCATATGTGAATTGATTGCCCCCCATCTATCCTCAGAGTTCGTACTGCTTGGTGACCTAAATTGGGATATGCTTAACACCCCGGCCATCCTACAATCTAAACTAGATGCCCTCAATCTCACACAAATTATCAACGAACCTACCAGGTACAACCCTAAATCCGTAAACATGAGTACCCTCATAGATATCATCCTGACTAACTTATCCTCTAAATACACCTCCGCTGTCTTCAACCAGGATCTCAGCGATCACTGCCTTATTGCCTGCGTCCGTAACGGGTCCGCGGTCAAACGACCACCCCTCATCACTGTCAAACGCTCCCAAAAACACTTCAGTGAGCAGGCCTTCCTAATTGACCTGGCCCAAGTATCCTGGATGGATATAGATCTTATTCCGTCAGTAGAGGATGCCTGGTTGTTCTTTAAAAGTAATTTCCTCTCAATCTTAAATAGACATGCCCCATTCAAAAAATACAGAACTAAGAACAGATATAGCCCCTGGTTCTCCTCAGACTTGACTGCCCTTGACCAGCACAAAAACATCCTGTGGCGTACTGCATTAGCATCAAATAGCCCCCGCGATATGCAACTTTTCAGGGAAGTTAGGAACCAATATACACAAGCAGTTAGGAAAGCAAAGGCTAACTTTTTCAAACAGAAATTTGCATCCTGTAGCACTAACTCCAAAAAGTTTTGGGACACTGTAAAGTCCATGGAAAATAAGAGCACTTCCTCCCAGCTGCCCACTGCACTGAGGCTAGGAAACACTATCACCACCGATAAATCGACAATAATCGAGAATTTCAACAAGCATTTTGCTACGGCTGGCCATGCTTTCCACCTGGCTACCACTACCCCGGCCACCAGCTCTGCACCCTCCGCTGCAACTTGCCCATGCCCCCCCGCTTCTCCTTCACACAAATCCAGACAGCTGATGTTCTAAAAGAGCTGCAAAATCTGGACCCCTACAAATCATCTGGGCTAGACAATCTGGACCCTTTCTTTCTAAAACTAGCCCCGAAATTGTCGCAACCCCTATTACTAGCCTGTTCAACCTCTCTTTCGTAACGTCTGAGATCCCCAGAGATTGGAAAGCTGCCGCGGTCATCCCCCTCTTCAAAGGGGGTGACACTCTCGATCCAAACTGTTACAGACCCATATCCATCCTGCCCTGCCTTTCAAAAGTTTTTGAAAGCCAAGTCAACAAACAGATCACCGACCATTTCGAATCCCACGTACCTTCTCCGCTATGCAATCCGGTTTCGAGCTGGTCATGGGTGCACTTCAGCCACGCTCAAGGTCCTAAACGATATTATAACCGCGATCGATAATAGACAGTACTGTGCAGCCGTTTTCATTGACCTGGCCAAGGCTTTCGACTCTGTCAACCACCGCATTCTTATTGGCAGACTAAATAGCCTTGGTTTCTCAAATGACTGCCTCGCCTGGTTCACCAACTACTTCTCAGATAGAGTTCAATGTGTCAAATCGGAGGGCCTGTTGTCTGGACCTATGGCAGTCTCTATGGGGGTGCCACAGGGTTCAATTCTTGGGCCGACTCTTTTCTCTGTGTATATCAATGACGTCGCTCTTGCTGCTGGTGACTCTCAGATCCACCTCTACGCAGACGACACCATTTTGTATACATCTGGCCCTTCATTGGACACTGTGTTAACAAACCTCCAAACAAGCTTCAATTCCATACAACACTCCTTCAGTAGCCTCCAACTGCTCTTAAACACTAGTAAAACTAAATGCATGCTCTTCAACCGAACGCTGCTTGCACCCGCCCACCCGACTAGAATCACTACTCTCGATGGGTCTGACCTAGAGTATGTGGACAACTACAAATATCTAGGTGTCTGGTTAGACTGTAAACTCTCCTTCCAGACTCACATTAAGAATCTCCAATCCAAAGTTAAATCTAGAATCGGTTTCCTATTTCGCAACAAAGCCTCCTTCACTCATGCTGCCAAACATGCCCTCGTAAAACTGACTATCCTACCGATCCTTGACTTCGGCGATGTCATTTACAAAATAGCCTCCAACACTCTACTCAGCAAATTGGATGTAGTCTATCACAGTGCCATCCGTTTTGTCTCCAAAGCCCCATATAATACCCACCACTGTGACCTGTACGCTCTTGTTGGCTGGTCCTCACTACATATTCGATCGCCAAACCCACTGGCTCCAGGCCATCTATAAATCACTGCTAGGCAAATCCCCGCCTTATCTTAGCTCATTGGTCACCATAGCAACACCCACCCGTAGTCTGCGCTCCAGCGGGTATATCTCACTGGTCATCCCCAAAGCAAACACCTCCTTTGGCCGCAATTCCTTCCAGTTCTCTGCTGCCAATGACTGGAACAAATTGCAAAAATCTCTGAAGCTGGAGACACTTATCTCCCTCACTAACTTTAAGCATCAGTTGTCAGAGCACCTTACTGATCACTGCACCTGTACACAGCCCATCTGAAATTAGCCCGCCCAACTACCGCATCCCTATATTGTTATTTATTTTGCTCATTTGTACCCCAGTATCTCTATTTGCACATCATCTCTTGCACATCTATCATTCCAGTGGTAATACTAATTGTAATTATTTTGCACTATAGCCTATTTTATTGCCTTACCTCCATAACTTGCACACACTGTATATATATATGTATTTCTGTTGTATTTTTGACTTTGTTTTGTTTTACCCCATATGTAACTCTGTGTTGTTGTTTTTATCGCACTGCTTTGCTTTATCTTGGCCAGGTCGCAGTTGTAAATGAGAACTTGTTCTCAACTGGTTTACCTGGTTAAATAAAGGTGAAATAAAAAATAAATAAAAATGAAGTGCTTTGAAAGGCTGATTATGGCACACATTAACTCCATCATCCTAGACACCCTAGACCCGCTCCAATTTGCATACCGCCCCAACAGATCCATAGACGAATCAATCTCAATTGCACTCCACACTGCCCTCACCCACCTAGATAAGAGGAATACCTATGTGAGAATGCTATTCATTGACTACAGCTCAGAGTTCAACACCATTGTCCTCTCCAAGCTCATCACCAAGCTAAGGATCCTGGGACTGAACACCTCCCTCTGCAACTGGATCCTGGACTTCCTGACGGGCCGCCCCCAGGTGGTGAGGGTAGGCAACATCACCTCTGGCATGCTGACCCTCAACACGGGGGGGGGCCCC
Source organism: Coregonus clupeaformis (assembly GCF_020615455.1). Taxonomy (NCBI): domain Eukaryota; kingdom Metazoa; phylum Chordata; class Actinopteri; order Salmoniformes; family Salmonidae; genus Coregonus; species Coregonus clupeaformis. Next base: position 1,805,234 of record NW_025533461.1, read on the forward strand.
ACAGGGGTGTGTGCTTAGTCCCCTCGTGTACTCCCTGTTCGCCCCCAACTGCGTGGCCACGCATTACTCCAACACCATCATCAAGTTTTCTGATGAAATTACGGTGATGGGCCTGATCACCAGCGACGATGAAACAGCCTAAAGGAAACAGCCTACAAGGAGGTCAGTGACCTGGCAGTAAGACACAGTCGTGAAGAAGTTCCTCCCTCAGGAGGTTGAAAAGGTTTGCCATGGGCCCCTTGGCGCTTGGTATGGCAACAGCACTGCCCTCGATCGCATGGCGATACAGAGGGTGGTGCAGAAAGCCCAGTACATCACTGGGGCCGAGCTCCCTGCTATCCAGGACCTCTATATCAGACGGTGTGAAAGGAATGCCCAGAAAATCGTTAGACTCCATCCACCCAAGGCATAGACTGTTCTCTCTGCTTCAGCACGGCAGGCGGTACCGGTGCATCAAGTCTGACACCAACAGGCTCCTGAACAGCTTCTATCCCCAAGCCATAAGACTGCTAAATAGCAAACAGAATGGCTACACAGACTATCTGACTTAACCCTTTTTGGCCAGATGTCTCAAGTTTTGAGGTAGCGTGCAATTGTCACACTGACTGCAGGAATATCCACCAGAGCTGTTGCCGGATAATTTTTATGTTCATTTCTCTACCATAAGCTGACTCCAACGCTGTTTTAGAGAATTTGGCAGTACGTCCAACCGGCCTCACAACCGCAGACCACGTGTATGGCATCATGTGGGCAAGTGGTTTGCTGATCTCAACGTTGTGAACAGAGTGCCCCATGGTGGTGGTGGGGTTATGGTATGGGCTGACATAAGGTACGGACAATGAACACAATTGCATTTTATCAATGGCAATTTGAATATACAGATATACCGTGACGAGATCCTGAGGCCCATTGTCGTGCCATTCATCCGCCGCCATCACCTCATGTTTCAGCATGATAATGCACGGCCCCATGTCGCAAGGATCTGTACGCACTTCCTGGAAAATGTCTCAGTTCTTCCATGGCCTGCATACTCATCATACATGTCACCCATTGAGCATGTTTGAGATGCTCTGGATCGACGTGTACGAGTGTGTTCCAGTTCCTGCCAATATCCAGCAACACAGCCATTAAAGAGGAGTGGGACAACATTCCACAGACCACAATAAACAGCTTGATCAACTCTGTGAGAAGGAGAAGGTAGCCTCCCGAGTGGCGCAATGGTCTAAGGCACTGCATCGCTGTGCCACTAGAGATCCTGGTTCGAATCCAGGCTCTGTTGTAGCTGGCCGCGACCGGGAGACCCATGGGGCGACGCACAATTGGCCCAGGCGAGGGAATGGCCGGCAGGGATGTTGGTAGAGCATGGCGTTTGCAACGCCAGGGTTGTGGGTTCGATTCCCACGGGGGGCCAGTATGAAAAAATATATTTAATGTATGCACTCACTAACTGTAAGTCGCTCTGGATAAGAGCGTCAGCTAAATGACTAAAAATGTAAATGTCGTTAGTAAAGATTGAAAAAAGTAGGGGGCCTAGACAGCTGCCCTGGGGAATTCCTGATTCTACCTGGATTATGTTGGAGAGGCTTCCATTAAAGAACACCCTCTGTGTTCTGTTAGACAGATACGTTTTTCCAGCAGCAGACTATGATCGATAATGTAAAAAGCCGCACAAAACAGCCCCCAATCTTTTTATCATCAATTTCTCTCAGCCAATTATCAGTCATTTGTGTAAGTGCTGTGCTTGTTGAATGTCATTCCCTATAAGCGTGGTGAAAGTCTGTTGTCAATTTGTTTACTGTAAAATAGCATTGTATCTGGTCAAACAATTTTTTCCAAAAATGTACTAAGGGTTGGTAACATGCTGATTGGTCGGCTATTTGAGCCAGTAAAGGGGGCTTTACTATTCTTAGGTAGCGGAATGATGCTTCCCTCCAAGCCTGGGGGCACACATATTTTAGTAGGCTTAAATTGAAAATATGGCAAATAGGAGTGGCAACATCGTCCGATATTATCGTCAGGAATTTTCCATCCAAGTTGTGAAACCCCGGTGGCTTGTCATTGTTGATAGAAAACAAAAATAAAAATGTCACCTCTTCTACACTCACTTTACGGAATTCAAAATTACAATTCTTGTCTTTCAGAATTTGGTCAGATATACTTGGATGTGTAGTGTCAGCGTTTGTTGCTGGCATGTCATGCCTAAGTTTGCTAATCTTGCCAATGAAAAAAATCATTAAAGTAGTTGTCATTATCAGTGGGTTTTGTGATGAATGAGCCATCTGATTCAATGAATGATGGAGCGGTTTGCTTTTTTCCCAAAATGTCATTTAAGGTGCTCCAAAGCTTTTTACTATCATTCTTTATGTCATTTATCTTTGTTTCATAGTGTAGTTTCTTCTTCTTTTTATTCAGTTTAGTCACATGATTTCTCAATTTGCATTATGTTTGCCAATCGGTGGTGCAGCCAGACTTATTTGCCTTTCCTTTTGCCTCATCCCTCTCAACCATACAATTTTTAAATTCCTCATCAATCCACAGGGATTTAACAGTTTTTACAGTCATTTTCTTCATGGGTGCATGCATATTAGTAACTGGAGTAAGCAATTTAATACATCTGTCAAGTGGAGCGTCTGTTTGCTCCTCATTACACACCACGGACCAACAAATATTCTTTACATCAACAACATAGGAATCACAAAAAAACATATTGTATGACCTCTTATACACTATATTAGGCCCAGCCTTTGGAACTTTGGTTTTCCTAGATATGGCTACTATATTGTGATCACTGCATTTGGATACTGCTTTAAAGCAAATTTCTGCAGCATTAGTAAAGATGTGATCGATACATGTTGATGATTTCATTCCTGTGCTGTTTGTAACTACCCTGGTAGGTTGACTGATAACCTGAACCAGGTTGCAGGCACTGGTTACAGTTTGAAGCTTTTTCTTGAGTGGGCAACTTGATGAAAGCCAGTCAATATTTAAAATAACCCAGAAAATATACCTCTCTGTTGATATCACATACATTAACAATAATTTCACACATATTATCCAGATACTAACTGTTAGCACTTGGTGGTCTATAGCAGCTTCCCACAAGAATGGGCTTTAGGTGAGGCAGATGAACCTGTAGCCATATTACTTCAACAGTAATTAACATGAGATCCTCTCTAAGCTTTACAGGAATGTGGTTCTGAATATAAACAGCAACACCTCCACCATTGGCATTTCTGTCTTTTCTGTAAATGTTATAAACTTGTATTGCTACCACTGTATCAAAGGTATTATCTAAGTGAGTTTGAGAGAGTCAGAATATGTATCAATGTCATCTGTTACTAGCAAGTTATTAATTTCATGAACCCTGTTTCTTAAGCTACATATGTAAACATTGGGTATTTTGAGTACTTTTCTGGGATGCTTGCTTGTTTTCATTGCTTTACTGGGAAGCTTAGCAGAAGTAGATATTCTCATGTTATTTATGTTAGTGCAGGGTGAGCTGCACACAGTGGACTTCCTACTAGGGCACACCGACTCAGTGCTAACAGCATAAATCTGGTTCATAGACACATGATTGCTGCATACAATAGCTGTAGGATCAGCAGAGGCATTCTGGGTAGTTAGAGGTACATGAATTAGGTTACTTCCATTGTGTCTACCAATGCCCCTGGTATAATGTACATTAGCTAAAAGCATTATGATGACTCAGCGACACAATGGTAGGGATTAACTGAGCTGGGCTTGGGTCATTGATAAATCATTGTCTCAACGCAGCCTTATAATGCTGTGAAAGGATACAGGAACCCAAATGATTTGGGTTGATCCCATCCTCCTTATAAAACGTAAATCGAAATTGTCAACAAATGTTACACCCATTGGAGCTGCAATAATCACATAGCCAGTTGTGATGAGAAAGAATCCTGCTAAAGCGTTCAATGCAACGATTCAGACGGTGCACAGGGCCAGATATGATGGGTATTTTATTAGTGTCTAGCATACAGTCAATCAGCTCTTTGAAATCCAGTTTCAACTGATCAGAGCTGCCCTTCATAATGTCATTAAAATCCACATGGACTACAATAGAATCTATGTCCATGTCCTGGCGTAGTACATTCGGGAGCAGCTTAGTAATGTAATTTACTCGAGCTCCGGGATAGGACATTGTTTTTGCCCCAGGAACAGTCACATTTATTACCATGGAGCTTCCCAAAATCATGGCTGGTGAAAAGGATGAGGAAATCCGCCCACTCCCACGCTTCACAGGATGGTGCAGGCCTCCGACAGATGGAGAAGCCCCGCTCGATCCAGAGCAGGGACGGAAAGGTTGCCGACGTCGACGTCGAAATCTTATGGGGAAGGAGTAGGAGTAGGCACTGCGGCTGCAGACACCCCCAGCGATGAAGGTGCAGGAAGATCAGGCTCCAGGGCGGTGAAACTATTCGTTGTTTGTATCCTCTCTCGTTGGGGCTGCTTTGCGGCAGGCCGCTGTCTTCGGCTTCAATACTTCATGGCAAGGAAGAGAAAGTCTGCACGGTATTTACGACCGGTCATAAAACTGGCCCCCAGGAAAGGAGGTGTTCAAACCTTTGCCTAGCCGGCATGTTTGATCCTCAACCCATGAGGGCAAGTCATGACACCTTCCTCTCTGGCAAATGAGTTAGGAAAAACACCTGTATCTTTGTTGTGACTGGGTGTATTGATACACCATCCAAAGTGTAATTAATAACTTCACCATGGGTGGCCAGTAATAAACTGGTCCTGAACATCTATAAAACTAAGAGCATTGTATTTGGTACAAATCGTTCCCAAAGTTCTAGACCTCAGCTGAATCTGTTAATGAATGGTGTGGCTGTTGAACAAGTTGAGGAGACTAAATTACTTGGCATTACCTTAGATTGTAAACTGTCATGGTCGAAACATATAGATTCAATGGTTGTAAAGATGGGGAGAGATCTGTCCGTAATAAACATTCTCTGCTTTTTTGACACCACACTCCACAAAGCAAGTCCTGCAAGCTCTAGTTTTGTCTTATCTTGATTATTGTCCAGTCGTGTGGTCAAGTGCTGCAAGGAAAGACCTAGTTAAGCTGCAGCTGGCCCAGAACAGAGCGGAACATCTTGCTCTTCATTGTAATCAGAGGGCTGATATAAATACTATGCATGCCAACCTCTCTTGGTTAAGAGTTGAGGAGAGACTGTATCACATATTTTTATAAGAAACTTAAAATGTGTTGAAAATCCCAAATTGTTTGCATAGTCAATTTACACACAGCTCTGACACACACACACACACACACACACACACACACACACACACACACACACACACACACACACACACCACCAGGGGTCTTTTCACAGTCCCCGGGTCCAGAACAAATTCAAGAAAGCGTACAGTATTATATAGAGCCATTATTGCATGGAACTCCCTTCCATCTCATTTGCTCAAGTGAACAGCAAACCTGGTTTCAAAAACCCAGATAAAGCAACACCTCACGGCCCAACGCATCTCCCCTATCTGACCTAGATAGTTTGTGTGTATGTATTGATACGTAGGCTATGTGCGCCTTTTGAAACAAACAAAAAAATGTTTAATGTAGTTCTGTCCTTGAGCTGTTCTTGTCTATTAATGTTCTGTATTATGTCATGTTTCATGTGGACCCCAGGAAGAGTAGCTGCTGCTTTTGCAACAGCTAACGATTTTTTAGTCCTGAACTTATTTAGGCTTGCCATAACAAAGGGGTTGAATACTTATTGACTCAAGACATTTCAGCTTTTCATTTTTTATTCATTTGTAAAAATGTCTTAAAACATAATTCCACTTTGGGGTATTGTGTGTAGGCCAGTTACAGTTACAGACAGCCAGGCTCTCTACTCTGTCCACAGTTACAGACAGCCAGGCTCTCTACTCTGTCCACAGTTACAGACAGCCAGGCTCTCTACTCTGTCCACAGTTACAGACAGCCAGGCTCTCTACTCTGTCCACAGTTACAGACAGCCAGGCTGGAATAGACTGGACATGAGCTCAGTCTTCTTCAGAGCTGAATACCAAAAATAACTGTGCTGCCTTGCTGCAGTGGTCCGGACTGGGACCGGGAGAGAGAGACATGCCTGCTGCAGTGGTCCGGACTGGGACCGGGAGAGAGAGACATGCCTGCTGCAGTGGTCCGGACTGGGACCGGGAGAGAGAGACATGCCTGCTGCAGTGGTCCGGACTGGGACCGGAGAGAGAGACATGCCTGCTGCAGTGGTCCGGACTGGGACCGGGAGAGAGAGACATGCCTGCTGCAGTGGTCCGGACTGGGACCGGGAGAGAGAGACATGCCTGCTGCAGTGGTCCGGAATGGGACCGGGAGAGAGAGACATGCCTTGCTGCAGTGGTCCGGACTGGGACCGGGAGAGAGAGACATGCCTGCTGCAGTGGTCCGGACTGGGACCGGGAGAGAGACATGCCTTGCTGCAGTGGTCCGGACTGGGACCGGGAGAGAGACATGCCTGCTGCAGTGGTCCGGACTGGGACCGGGAGAGAGAGACATGCCTGCTGCAGTGGTCCGGACTGGGACCGGGAGAGAGAGACATGCCTGCTGCAGTGGTCCGGACTGGGACCGGGAGAGAGAGACATGCCTGCTGCAGTGGTCCGGACTGGGACCGGGAGAGAGAGACATGCCTGCTGCAGTGGTCCGGACTGGGACCGGGAGAGAGAGACATGCCTGCTGCAGTGGTCCGGACTGGGACCGGGAGAGAGAGACATGCCTGCTGCAGTGGTCCGGACTGGGACCGGGAGAGAGAGACATGCCTTGCTGCAGTGGTCCGGACTGGGACCGGGAGAGAGAGACATGCCTGCTGCAGTGGTCCGGACTGGGACCGGAGAGAGAGAGACATGCCTTGCTGCAGTGGTCCGGACTGGGACCGGGAGAGAGAGACATGCCTGCTGCAGTGGTCCGGACTGGGACCGGGAGAGAGAGACATGCCTGCTGCAGTGGTCCGGACTGGGACCGGGAGAGAGAGACATGCCTTGCTGCAGTGGTCCGGACTGGGACCGGGAGAGAGACATGCCTTGCTGCAGTGGTCCGGACTGGGACCGGGAGAGAGAGACATGCCTTGCTGCAGTGGTCCGGACTGGGACCGGGAGAGAGAGACATGCCTTGCTGCAGTGGTCCGGACTGGGACCGGAAGAGAGAGACATGCCTTGCTGCAGTGGTCCGGACTGGGACCGGGAGAGAGAGACATGCCTTGCTGCAGTGGTCCGGACTGGGACCGGAGAGAGAGACATGCCTTGCTGCAGTGGTCCGGACTGGGACCGGAGAGAGAGACATGCCTTGCTGCAGTGGTCCGGACTGGGACCGGGGAGAGAGACATGCCTTGCTGCAGTGGTCCGGACTGGGACCGGAGAGAGAGACATGCCTTGCTGCAGTGGTCCGGACTGGGACCGGGAGAGAGAGACATGCCTTGCTGCAGTGGTCCGGACTGGGACCGGGAGAGAGAGACATGCCTTGCTGCAGTGGTCCGGACTGGGACCGGGAGAGAGAGACATGCCTTGCTGCAGTGGTCCGGACTGGGACCGGGAGAGAGAGAGACATGCCTTGCTGCAGTGGTCCGGACTGGGACCGGGAGAGAGAGACATGCCTTGCTGCAGTGGTCCGGACTGGGACCGGGAGAGAGACATGCCTTGCTGCAGTGGTCCGGACTGGGACCGGGAGAGAGAGACATGCCTTGCTGCAGTGGTCCGGACTGGGACCGGGAGAGAGAGACAGCAGCACCTGCGTTGAAATGGATTGTGTATTTCTATCCTATCACTGGGTCACGTGACAATCTGCGTGGTGGAGGGGACAGAGATAGATGCAGGTATTCTGCTGACAGTGGCCAGGCCAGGGCCCAAGTATTGTAAGAATGCTGATTTAGGATCAGTTTTGTCTTGTAGATAATAACAAATAAGACTACATGGACAGAGGGGGACCTGATCCTGGACCAGCAATCCGAGATGCTTTATTATTACGGACCCAAGCCTGATGAGACATTATAGACCCGCGGTGTGGGTTTTTGTCCTAACACTACACAGCTGATTCAAATCAAAGCTTGATCATTAGTTGATTATTTGAATCAGCTGTGTAGTGCTAGGGCAAAAACCAAAATGTGCACCCAGTGGGGGGGGGGCCCCAGGACCAAGTTTGGCAAACGTGGGGAGCCCTCCAGTCAGTCTCTTACTGCCTGTGTGGCGATATTATGATAGCATGGTCTATCGACGATGGTGACGACAACGTGATGTGACAGACAACGGTTTAACCTATTTTAACTTGACTAGAGTAACGCAGTAAAGGACAGCAGGACAGTACACAGCACACAGCAGGACAGCACACAGCAGGACAGTACACAGCAGGACAGTACACAGCAGGACAGTACACAGCACACAGCAGGACAGCACACAGCAGGACAGCACACAGCAGGACAGTACACAGCAGGACAGTACACAGCAGGACAGTACACAGCACACAGCAGGACAGTACACAGCAGGACAGTACACAGCAGGACAGTACACAGCAGGACAGCACACAGCAGGACAGCACACAGCAGGACAGCAGGACAGCAGGACAGTACACAGCAGGACAGCACACAGCAGGACAGCACACACCAGGACAGCACACAGCACACAGCAGGACAGCACACAGCAGGACAGCACACAGCAGGACAGCACACAGTACACAGCAGGACAGTACACAGCAGGACAGTACACAGTACACAGCAGGACAGTACACAGCAGGACAGTACACAGCAGGACAGTACACAGTACACAGCAGGACAGTACACAGCAGGACAGCACACAGCAGGACAGTACACAGCAGGACAGTACACAGTACACAGCAGGACAGTACACAGCAGGACAGTACACAGTAGGACAGCAGGACGGTACACAGCAGGACGGCACACAGGACAGCAGGACGGCACACAGCAGGACAGCACACAGCAGGACAGTACACAGTACACAGCAGGACAGTACACAGCAGGACAGTACACAGCAGGACAGTAGGACAGCACACAGCAGGACAGCACACAGCAGGACAGTACACAGTACACAGCAGGACAGTACACAGCAGGAAAGCACACAGCAGGACAGTACACAGCACACAGCAGGACAGTACACAGCAGGACAGTACACAGTAGGACAGCAGGACGGTACACAGCAGGACAGTACACAGTGGGACAGCAGGACAGCAGGACAGCACACAGGACAGCAGGACAGCACACAGCAGGACAGTACACAGCAGGACAGTAGGACAGCACACAGCAGGACAGCACACAGCAAGACAGCACACAGCAGGACAGCACACAGCAGGACAGTACACAGCAGGACAGCACACAGCAGGACAGTACACAGCAGGACAGTAGGACAGCACACAGCAGGACAGCACACAGCAAGACAGCACACAGCAAGACAGCACACAGCAGGACAGCACACAGCAGGACAGTACACAGCAGGACAGTAGGACAGCACACAGCAAGACAGCACACAGCAGGACAGTACACAGCAGGACAGCACACAGCAGGACAGTACACAGCAGGACAGCACACAGCAGGACAGCACACAGCAGGACAGCACACAGCAGGACAGTACACAGCAGGACAGTAGGACAGCACACAGCAGGACAGCATACAGCAGGACAGCACACAGCAGGACAGCACACAGCAGGACAGCACACAGCAGGACAGCATACAGCAGGACAGTACACAGCAGGACAGCACACAGCAGGACAGTACACAGCAGGACAGCACACAGCAGGACAGCATACAGCAGGACAGTACACAGCAGGACAGCACACAGCAAGACAGCACACAGCAGGACAGCACACAGCAGGACAGTACACAGCAGGACAGTAGGACAGCACACAGCAGGACAGTACACAGCAGGCCAGTACACAGCAGGACAGTACACAGCAGGACAGTACACAGCAGGACAGCACACAGCAGGACAGTACACAGCAGGACAGCACACAGCAGGACAGCACACAGCAGGACAGCACACAGCAGGACAGTACACAAGTGGCATTCAGATTCATTTGCCTATTCCTACATGCTATGGCCTCATTTCAATCAGTATGTTGAATTAGGCTGTAACTTTAAAACATTCACATAGAAATGTGAGTTATAGATCTGTTATTCCCATTGAAAGCAAGTCTAAGAAGCATTAGAGCTGTTCTATGTGCGCTATTTCTATGCTTCCTGTTCTGAAGTTTTTTAACTTTCAGTTTTGTCCACCAGCTTCAAACAGCTGAAAATACAATATTTTAGGTTATGGAAAACATATTCCACAGCGGTTCAGATGGTACAATGATTCTCTACACTACACTTGCTTGTTTTGTCACATAAAACTGAAATTAGGTGAACTATTAGGATTTAAGCAACCAGGAAATGGCGGAGCGATTTCTGCATGCTGCATCTATTTTGTATCTAAAAAAAAACATCACCTATATTCCCTTCTCTCTCTCCATTGGATGAGCTCTGGATATGACTGGAGGAACTCTTCACGGTCGTATTATCTTTCTTCATGAATCGGCCCGTCGATTTCCATTTCAACAGGGACGAAAGCATGGTATATCACAATGCGTTATGGGTACACAATCACGATAGGCTAAAGCTTGACGTCGCCCAAACCTAGTGTGTGTGTGTGTGTGTGTGTGTGTGTGTGTGCTAGTCAACCATTCAGCTAGACCTACATGTTATGACCTGCAGTTCAACCATTGATTGGCCCAGCTATTATCTCTACCGGTTTATCAGAGTGGAGTGAGTGAGTCTACTTCGGTTGCAGAGCTGAAAAGGACAAGTCATTTCTGACTGCAATGATTGCAGAGGAAAGTGTTCCCTTCCTCTGCTGTGGTACGAACAGGAACTAGTCTTTATACTCTCCTCGAAGGAGAAATACAGAGCAGAGAGCAGGAAAGGGACAGGACAGAGAGGGAAAGAGAGGGAAAGAGACGTAACTTTATCATCTATAAGCCATCCATGGTGAGAATGACTAGAGAGAACAGTCAGAGATGGTGAGAGATGAGTAACTGACAATTGACAACAAGTAGTGAAAAATGTATCTAGTCACTTGATTGTCTGCAACAAGAGGTAAATCACAGTCTCCATCCATAAATGGCACCCTATTCCCTACATAGTGCATTACTTTAGACCAGGACCCATGGGGAATAGGGTACCATTTGGGAATGGAACATTCAGCCTCAATCATCGCAACCACTCATTTACAAGTGTATAATGCAACCTGTCCTTCCGTTTCTTGTCTGTTCAATACACATTTAGAAATAAACACAGTCCAAACCTTTTTCCTCTATCTCACATCACAATAACAAGAGTCTGTAAGACGAACAGTCTCCAGAGCTAAATCTATCTGAAGAAATAATTGAAGCACCACCACCCGTATGTCACAGTATTGACAATAACCTACATGGCAAAAACACATCCTATTAAAGTATATACAAACAACTAAAATACACCGCTGAAGACGTCACTGACATCCACTGCAGTCCAGCATGTTTGTGCCAACAGTTATACTGGTGAGGAGCAGAGCAGTGCTACTATAAGTGACAGGATTTATATAGACGTTTTCCAGTAGCTCACAGTGCTTTACAACCTACATGACAGAAACATCCTGTAAAAGCTATAAAAGCAATGTGAAACATAGCAGTACAGAATGGCAGAGTTAACCATCCTAATGGTGAGGAGCAGAGCAGTGCTACTATAAGTGATAGGATTTACAGTGGGGGGAAAAAAAGTATTTAGTCAGCCACCAATTGTGCAAGTTCTCCCACTTAAAAAGATGAGAGAGGCCTGTAATTTTCATCATAGGTACACGTCAACTATGACAGACAAAATGAGAAAAATAAATCCAGATTTCTTTTTTGCAAATTATGGTGGAAAATTAAGTATTTGGTCAATAACAAAAGTTTCTCAATACTTTGTTATATACCCTTTGTTGGCAATGACACAGGTCAAACGTTTTCAATAAGTCTTCACAAGGTTTTCACACACTGTTGCTGGTATTTTGGCCCATTCCTCCATGCAGATCTCCTCTAGAGCAGTGATGTTTTGGGGCTGTCGCTGGGCAACACGGACTTTCAACTCCCTCCAAAGATTTTCTATGGGGTTGAGATCTGGAGACTGGCTAGGCCACTCCAGGACCTGGAAATGCTTCTTACGAAGCCACTCCTTCGTTGCCCGGGCGGTGTGTTTGGGATCATTGTCATGCTGAAAGACCCAGCCACGTTTCATCTTCAATGCCCTTGCTGATGGAAGGAGGTTTTCACTCAAAATCTCACGATACATGGCCCCATTCATTCTTTCCTTTACACGGATCAGTCGTCCTGGTCCCTTTGCAGAAAAACAGCCCCAAAGCATGATGTTTCCACCCCCATGCTTCACAGTAGGTATGGTGTTCTTTGGATGCAACTCAGCATTCTTTGTCCTCCAAACACGACGAGTTGAGTTTTTACCAAAAAGTTCTATTTTGGTTTCATCTGACCATATGACATTCTCCCAATCATCTTCTGTATCATCCAAATGCACTCTAGCAAACTTCAGACGGGCCTTGACATGTACTGGCTTAAGCAGGGGGACACGTCTGGCACTGCAGGAATTGAGTCCCTGGCGGCGTAGTGCGTTACTGATGGTAGGCTTTGTTACTTTGGTCCCAGCTCTCTGCAGGTCATTCACTAGGTCCCCCCGTGTGGTTCTGGGATTTTTGCTCACCGTTCTTGTGATAATTTTGACCCCACGGGGTGAGATCTTGCGTGGAGCCCCAGATCGAGGGAGATTATCAGTGGTCTTGTATATCTTCCATTTCCTAATAATTGCTCCCACAGTTGATTTCTTCAAACCAAGCTGCTTACCTATTGCAGATTCAGTCTTCCCAGCCTGGTGCAGGTCTACAATTTTGTTTCTGGTGTCCTTTGACAGCTCTTTGGTCTTGGCCATAGTGGAGTTTGGAGTGTGACTGTTTGAGGTTGTGGACAGGTGTCTTTTATACTGATAACAAGTTCAAACAGGTGCCATTAATACAGGTAACGAGTGGAGGACAGAGGAGCCTCTTAAATAAGAAGTTACAGGTCTGTGAGAGCCAGAAATCTTGCTTGTTTGTAGGTGACCAAATACTTATTTTCCACCATAATTTGCAAATAAATTCATAAAAAATCCTACAATGTGATTTTCTGGATTATTTTTTCTCAATTTGTCTGCCATAGTTGACGTGTACCTATGATGAAAATTACAGGCCTCTCTCATGTTTTTAAGTGGGAGAACTTGCACAATTGGTGGCTGACTAAATACTTTTTTCCCCCCACTGTATATAGACGTTTTCTACAAATGTTCTCTATAGATGTTTTTGTTCTCTACAGATGTTTTTGTCCTCTATAGATGTTTTTGTCCTCTATAGATGTTTTTGTTGTCTAGATGTTTTTGTCCTCTATAGATGTTTTTGTCCTCTATAGATGTTTTTGTCCTCTATAGATGTTTTTGTTCTCTATAGATGTTTTTGTCCTCTATAGATGTTTTTGTCCTCTATAGATGTTTTTGTCCTCTATAGATGTTTTTGTTGTCTAGATGTTTTTGTCCTCTATAGATGTTTTTGTTGTCTAGATGTTTTTGTCCTCTATAGATGTTTTTGTCCTCTATAGATGTTTTTGTTGTCTAGATGTTTTTGTCCTCTATATATGTTTTTGTCCTCTATAGATGTTTTTGTTCTCTATAGATGTTTTTGTCCTCTATAGATGTTTTTGTTGTCTAGATGTTTTTGTCCTCTATAGATGTTTTTGTTGTCTAGATGTTTTTGTCCTCTATAGATGTTTTTGTTGTCTAGATGTTTTTGTCCTCTATAGATGTTTTTGTTGTCTATATGTTTTAGTCCTCTATAGATGTTTTTGTTGTCTATAGATGTTTTTGTCCTCTATAGATGTTTTTGTTGTCTAGATGTTTTTGTTGTCTAGATGTTTTTGTTGTCTATAGATGTTTTTGTCCTCTATAGATGTTTTTGTTGTCTAGATGTTTTTGTCCTCTATATATGTTTTTGTCCTCTATATATGTTTTTGTCCTCTATAGATGTTTTTGTTCTCTATAGATGTTTTAGTCCTCTATAGATGTTTTTGTCCTCTATAGATGTTTTTGTTGTCTAGATGTTTTTGTTGTCTAGATGTTTTTGTTGTCTATAGATGTTTTTGTCCTCTATAGATGTTTTTGTTGTCTAGATGTTTTTGTCCTCTATATATGTTTTTGTCCTCTATATATGTTTTTGTCCTCTATAGATGTTTTTGTTCTCTATAGATGTTTTTGTTCTCTATAGATGTTTTTGTCCTCTATAGATGTTTTTGTTGTCTAGATGTTTTTGTCCTCTATAGATGTTTTTGTTGTCTAGATGTTTTTGTCCTCTATAGATGTTTTTGTCCTCTATAGATGTTTTTGTTGTCTAGATGTTTTTGTCCTCTATATATGTTTTTGTTGTCTATATGTTTTAGTCCTCTATAGATGTTTTTGTTGTCTATAGATGTTTTTGTCCTCTATAGATGTTTTTGTTGTCTAGATGTTTTTGTTGTCTAGATGTTTTTGTTGTCTATAGATGTTTTTGTCCTCTATAGATGTTTTTGTTGTCTAGATGTTTTTGTCCTCTATATATGTTTTTGTCCTCTATATATGTTTTTGTCCTCTATAGATGTTTTTGTTCTCTATAGATGTTTTAGTCCTCTATAGATGTTTTTGTCCTCTATAGATGTTTTTGTTGTCTAGAT
>NW_025533461.1:1825000-1902500 GCF_020615455.1 Coregonus clupeaformis
TTAAAAACAGATGCGACAACTTTATAGGCCAGGGATAGGGCAACTGGCGGCCAGCGGGGAACTCAGTCGGGGTCTGAACATACCGTTGAGTGTTAGAATAGTAGAATACATAAGGTGCAATTTCTAAATTTGGTTGTGCATCAGCAGTTTAACTCTTGTTATGTCAGTCACTCAATTAGCCCATTTCAGCTAATCATTTTTAGATTGGTAAGTTAGTCTAGCCAGCTATCTAAACGTGTAGTAATCATGGTCGAATTACCGACGGGGGGGGGCATTGATTTTGTTAGTCACTCTCACTCAGATACCATATTAAAAACCACAAACATTTCTCTCCACCCCATGGCAACATGTGTAGAATTGCAGGAAATGTACTCTAAAACATACATTTCTCTCCACTTTTAATGGGGGGCCGAATAAAGGGGGACGGGGACTACATTTCGCTTAGGGCCCCCAAAAGGCTAGGGCTGGCTCTGACTGTATGTGTGTGGGTATGGATGTGGGTAGACAGACCCGCGAGCCACTGCGTCCCCTCATGATGAGTTAAGATTTTTTGTGCCCCCCCCCCCCCACCCCGTCAAAAAGTTGCCCATCCCTGTTATAGGCTACAAAGTAACCAGCGGTGTTATATGTTATGTTGATAATGGACCGCGTCTTTTGTTACAATGTTGTTACAATGTACAGCGTAGAAATGTACAGCGTGGAGAAACAAAGTTTACCTTCGTAGCAGAGTATCCCGATGTTGTTGTTCATTTTGTCCATGTACTGATAGTTCAACAGATCCATTTTCGTAACAAGCATTTATCGGTTTAGTAAAAAAGACCAGCTTTTTTTTTTTGCTCCCAACCGAGTCGGAAGGAAAAATAACGCGACCACAGTCAGCTTGAGTGGCTAAATGTTCAGACTTCAGCTACACTTTTCTACTCGCAAATTAAACTCCTCGAATAAAAGGAAAAAAAAAAACGTTTTTAAAAATAGTTCCCGACAAAAAACTCTGAGTTTTTAAATACTTGTAAAGATTATATAAAAAAGTATTTGTTCGGACAAAAAGGGCAGCGCCAGTTCCTCCTAACCTTACAGCCAGCTGTAAAGTCGACTGCACTGACACGCAGCTCGGTATGACTCGAATGTCCACCCGCTTCCTCAGAGTAGGCTGCGACCACAGGGCATGCTCGCTAAATCCCGGGAGCGCCTCAAATGTCAGGGATTTTTTGCACAAAAGATCATCCTTCCAAATGCAGAGCCAGGCAGGGCCGGAGAGGGGGGAGAGAGAGGGAGAGCGTGGGAAGAATGAGAGCCAAAATAAGGAGGGGTTACAACATCATTTGGGAGACAGGAAATAGTGCCGTCTTGGCAAAAATAACATACAATGAGGTCTATTCAGAACGCATTCAACCCGGTTCCTGCTTACAAACATACGGATATTCACCATAACTTATGGAACTATGGTTTTCTTGAAGACAGTTTGGCTACTATAATTCTGTAGTATTCTGTATGATAGAACTGTCCCTGAAAATGCACTACTCAATCTCCAAATACAACATTATTTATTGTTTTGATAAGAGAGAAAAAAAACATTGACCAAATATCTTGTACAGTGATGCTGTGCTCCCCTCTAGTGGTACTGAATCACTACTTCCTGACTTGACAGGCTCCTCCTTACTGCAAACGTCAACAAAAGCAGACATTTAATTCAGTGCTTGTTTGTCACAGTTCGGCTAATTCACAATAGAACAGATTACAGTAGGCGTAGGGAAGTGGATCAGAAAACCAATCAGTATCTGGTGTGACGACCATTTGCCTCATCCAGCGTGACACATCTCCTTCGCATAGAGTTGATCAGGCTGTTGATTGTGGCCTGTGGAATGTTGTCCCACTCCTCTTCAAATGGCTGTGCAAAGTTGGTGGATATTGGCGGGAACTGGAAAATGTTCAGCTTCCAGGAATTGTGTACAGATCCTTGCGACATGGGGCCGTGCATTATCATGCTGAAACATGAGGTGATGGCGGCGGATGAATGGCACAACAATGGGCCTCAGGACTTTATCACGGTATCTCTGTGCATTCAAATTGCCATCGATAAAATGCAATTGTGTTCATTGTCCGTAGCTTATGCCTGCCCATACCATAACCCCACCACCACCATTGGGCACTCTGTTCATAACGTTGACATCAGCAAACTGCTCGCCCACAACACGCCACACTGCTCGGTACAGTTGAAACCGGGATTCATCCATGAAGAGCACACTTCTCCAGCGTGCCAGTGGCCATCGAAGGTGAGCATTTGCCCACTGAAGTCGGTTACGACGTCGAACAGTCAGGTCAAGACCCTGGTGAGGACGACGAGCATGCAGATGAGCTTCCCTGAGACGGTTTCTGACAGTTTGTGCAGAAATGTTATAGTTGTGCAAACCCACAGTTGTCCGGGTGGCTGGTCTCAGACGGATGTGGAGGTCTTGGGCTGGCGTGGTTACACGTGGTCTCTAAAACAACAACATTGGAGGTGGCTTACGGTAGATAAATGTATATTCAATTATTTGGCAACAACTCTGGTGGACATTCTTGCAGTCAGCATGCCAATTGCACACTCCCTCAAAACTTGAGACATCTGTGGCATTGTGGTGACAAAACTGCACATTGAGTGGCCTTTTATTGTCCCCAGCACAAGGTGCACCTGTGTAATGATCATGCTGTTTAATCAGCTTCTTGATATGCCACACCCGTCAGGTGGATGGATTATCTTGGCAAAGGAGAAATGCTCACGAACAGGGATTTAAGCAAAATTGTGCACCAAATTTGAGAGAAATAAGCTTTTTGTGCTGATGGCACATTTCTGGAATCCTTTATTTCAGCTCATGAAACCTGGGAACAACACTTTACACGTTGCGTTTATATTTTGGTTCAGTGTAATAACTTAGCAGACATTCTTACATGCTGACCACACATTTTCATACTGGCCTCCCCGTGGGAATCGAACCCACAACCCTGGCGTTGCAAGCGCCATGCTCTACCAACAGAGCTACAGGGGACCTGTCTCTGGATTACATCTTCAAGCTAAGGGCAACCATGGCATCCGTGACAGAGTGGGAGGAGCGTTCGTCCATGTATACGGGTAAGAGTCCAGCTACATTTTCAGATATGACACGTTTCTAATTCTGTCAGATAGTCATTTTCATTGCAAGTTAAAGCGTACTGTGAGCTAGCTAGCGAATGTTAGCTGACTGGCTCGCTCGCTAGCTAACGTTACGTGTATGATCTGTGTAGTAATATTATTTGTATATCAGAAATGCATTTTCATTGCTAGTTATAGCCTAATGTTAGCTAGCTAGCTAACATTGAAGCTAGTTGGTTAGCTTTAGCTACCTGCAGATTCATGCATGGTAGTATTGCCGCATTCAAAACAGCTGCGAACTCTGAAATCATGACGTCAGTGATCTTCAGGTCTGAGTTCCAGAAAGAGCCCAGAGTTCCCGAGTTCAAATGGATTTTTCCCAGTCTGAGCTAGTTTTTTCTGAGTTCCCAGTTGTTTTGAATGCGACATTAGAGTTGGGATTATGGTTCATTGTTTAGCTAGCTAGCTATGTCTAAACAAACAAAAAAGACTCCACTATGCAAGTAACCATTTCCCTGTACACCTTCTGTATCCTGTGCACGTGACAAATAAACTTAGATTTGATTTGATATAGTGTGTGTTTACCAGAGACGGTAATGTGAAGAACCACATGACCTGTACCAAAGTCAAATTAGGATATAGGCCAAGGACTAGATAAAGTTTATTTTTACTACTACTTTCAACACTTTTAGTCTTGAAATCTTTGATTGTTTACTACACTGTGAATCCTTAAAGAGATGGGTGGGGCTAAGGCTTAAGAGGGTGTGAACGATGGTGAGTGGGTGTAGACAAAGAAGAGCTCTCCAGTAGGTGTACCAAAACATTCACGGGCCATTTTCTCAAAAGTGGGTTTACAAGTTTATCAACTTTCAAAGCAGAATTACTTCCCCATTGTTCTTCAAACTTCAGTGTATGATATACAATTTTCTAGCTCTGAGTCTCTACTTTCAAAAAATATATTTAAAAAAAATCAAAATTCAGAAAAGAGCTGTTAAATTCTACAACCAACTTAAAGGAGGCGATACCCAAACATTCCACCACAAAGCCATAACCTGCAGAGATGATCCTGGAGAAGAGTCCCCTCAGCCAGCTGGTTCAAAAACACCCACAGAGCCCAGGACAGCAACACAATTCAACTCAACCAAATCAAGACAAACAAAAACAACCAATTGACACACTGGAAAGAATCAACCCCCAAAAAAGGAATGCCATCTGGCCCTAAACAGAGAGCACACAGTGGCAGAACACCTGACCACTATGACTGACCCAAACTTAAGGAAAGCTTTGACTATGTACAGACTCAGTGAGCATAGCCTTGCTATTGAGAAAGGCCGCCGTAGGCAGACCTGGCTCTCAAGAGAAGACAGGCTATGTGCACACTGCCCAGAAAATGAGGTGGAAACCGAGCTGCACCTTCTAACCTCCTGCCAAATGTATGACCACATTAGAGACACATATTTCCCTCAGATTACACAGACCCGTATCTGTTAGGTGAAATACTGCAGTGTGCCATCACAGCAGAAAGATGTGTGAGCTGTTGTCATGAGAAAAGACACAAAACACCACTGTAAATGCATAACATATCATTTTAAATGCTTTATCTTTTTGAAACATTTGTGAGTGCAATGTTTACTGTTAATTTCTAATTGATTACTGTTTTTGTTTTCTCTAATTTTTGTTTATTTCACTTGTTTTGGCAATGTACAAATGTTTCCCATGTCAATAAAGCCCACTTGAATTGGGAGCGAGCGAGATATTTAACTTATCATTTGAATTTAACATTTCAAACATCTTTCTATTTAGAAACTTGTTTGTTTGATGTTAACTGTTAATTTCACTTGCTTTGGCAATGTTAATATATTTTTCCCATGCAAATAAACCCCCTTTGAAGAGAGCGAACGAGCGAGCGAGAGAGAGAGAACGCATGAGATAAAGAGAGAGAGAGAGAGAGAGAGAGAGAGAGAGAGAGAGAGAGAGAGAGAGAGAGAGAGAGAGAGAGAGAGAGAGAGAGAGAGAGAGAGAGAGAGAGAGAGAGAGAGAGAGAGAGAGAGAGAGAGAGAGAGAGAGAGAGAGAGAGAGAGAGAGAGAGAGAGAGAGAGAGAGAGAGAGAGAGAGAGAGAGAGAAGACAGAGGCCCTCAGGGGTATGGTACCTACTACCATACCCTGTTCAAAGGCACTTAAATCTATTGTCTTTCCCATTCACCCTTTGAATGGCACACATCCACAATCTATGTCTCAAGGCTTAAAAATCCTTAACCTGTCTCCTCCCATTCATCTACACTGATTCAAGTGGATTTAACAGGTGACATCAATAAGGGATCATGGCTTTCACCCGGATTCACCTGGTCGGTGTATGTTTGGTGACAATGCGTGCAGCATCAAAATTGGCAAGAAAATATCAGAATTCATTAACCAGGGGCGTGACCGTCGCCAGGGTTGCAATCTGAGCCCCGCGCTCTTCAATATTTACATCAACAAATTGGCCACTATTCTAGAAAAATCCTCAGCCCCTGGTGTTAGTCTCCACAATTCAGAGGTTAAATGCCTGCTCTTGGCAGATGACCTGTGCCTGCTGTCACCCACAGCACAGACCTGGGCCCTGGCAGTAAACCCCAAAAATACTCAAATAATGACTTTCCAGAGAAGATCCAGATCTCGGGGAATTAGACCAAAGTTTTCAAATGGTACAAAATGTATAGAGTACTGCACACACTACAATTACTTAGGTTTAAATATATAGAGTACTGCACACACTACAATTACTTAGGTTTAAATATATAGAGTACTGCACACACTACAATTACTTAGGTTTAAATATATAGAGTACTGCACACACTACAATTACTTAGGTTTAAATATATAGAGTACTGCACACACTACAATTACTGAGGTTTAAAAATAAGATCAACTGGACACCTTAATGATGCAGTGAATGAACTGAGAGAGAAAACATGCAGGGCATTCTATTAAAATGTGTCTAAAACTAAATTAATGTGTCATTGAACCAATTGCACTTTATGGCAGCGAGGTGTGGGGTCCACTTGCAATACAAGATTTCACCCTATGGGACAAACACCCCAATGCAGCCCTGCATGCAGAGTTCTGTAAGATTCTCTTGCATGTCCAGAGGAAAACTACAAACAATGCATGCAGGGCAGAATTAGGCCAATATCCACCAATAATAAAAACTCAAAAAAGAGCAGTTCAGTTTTTTAATACAGTGACCTCCCTCTCATATCATTACCAAGCCCTGCAATGCCAAGAGATGAGCAAAGAAAATAGTCCCCTCATCCAGCTGGTCCTGGGGCTGAGTTCACAAACCTGTTCTACTAACACACCGAAGCCTCAGGACCAGAACATCCAATCAATCAGAATAAACCAAATTACAACACAGTCAAAACAAAACTACATTACCTATTGGGAACACAAA
Organism: Coregonus clupeaformis; assembly: GCF_020615455.1. NCBI lineage: Eukaryota > Metazoa > Chordata > Actinopteri > Salmoniformes > Salmonidae > Coregonus > Coregonus clupeaformis. The sequence continues at coordinate 1,831,541 of NW_025533461.1, forward strand.
CACCAAGCAAAATGCAGTGCTATCTGTCTTAAATCGACAGTACACCATGATTATTGAACAAACCTTAGAAAAACCTTGACAGAGCACAGGCTCAGTGAGCACAGCCTTGCCATTGAGAAGGGTAGACACAGGAAAACCTGGCTCCCTGTAGAGGAAAGGCTGTGCCACCACTGCACCACAGCAGAACCTGAGACAGAGCTGCATTTCCTGACAGAATGTAAAAAATATAAAACAACTAGTGTCATTTTCCCAAATTTGAAACCGTTTTTCAAGGTTTCAAAGACCTCTCTGATGAGAATAGGCTACCCGTCCTGTTGGGGGAGGACACAGAGAGCTGTGGGTTGGCAGAGCACTACATTGCTGCCTGCCATAAGATGAGGGACAGTGTCTGACGGACCAACCAACCTGCACATGTCCTCTATATTGTTATTGTTCAATGGTTATTTTGACCCATGGTTATTGTTGTTACTGATTGTCCCGTTGACAATCTTCATTAGTATTATTTTATTTATTTTAATATTGTAAATGAATCACTTAATCTCTAAAGTACGCTTTGGCAATATGTACATTGTTACTTCATGCCAATTAAGCAATTTGAATTGAATTGAGAGAGACAGATAATGAGGGACACAGCGAGAGAGCGACAGAGAGAGAGAGAGAGGGACACAGAGGGATAGAGAGAGAGGGACAAGGACAGACAGAGAGAGAGGGACAAGGAGGGACAGAGAGAGAGGGACAAGGAGGGACAGAGAGAGAGGGACAGAGAGAGAGGGTCAGAGAGAGAGGGACACGGAGGGACAGAGAGAGAGGGACAGAGAGAGAGAGGGACACGGAGGGACAGAGAGAGAGGGAGAGGGACAGAGAGAGAGGGACAGAGAGAGAGGGACACGGAGGGACAGAGAGAGAGGGACACGGAGGGACAGAGAGAGAGGGACACAGAGGGACAGAGAGAGAGTCTGCCAATAGCATAGTCAGTGTAGTCAGCTCAGCCATACCCATTGAGACTGTGTCTGTGCCTCGACCTAGGTTGGGCAAAACTAAACATGGCGGTGTTCGCCTTAGCAATCTTATTAGGATAAAGACCTCCTCCATTCCTGCCATTATTGAAAGAGATCGTGATACCTCACATCTCAAAATAGGGTTACTTAATGTTAGATCCCTCACTTCAAAGGCAGTCATAGTCAATGAACTAATCACTGATCATAATCTTGATGTGATTGGCCTGACTGAAACATGGCTTAAGCCTGATGAATTTGCTGTGTTAAATGAGGCCTCACCTCCTGGTTACACTAGTGACCATATTCCCCGTGCATCCCGCAAAGGCGGAGGTGTTGCTAACATTTACGATAGCAAATTTCAATTTACAAAAAAAAAATGGCGTTTTCATCTTTTGAGCTTCTAGTCATGAAATCTATGCAGCCTACTCAATCACTTTTATAGCTACTGTTTACAGGCCTCCTGGGCCATATACAGCGTTCCTCTCTGAGTTTCCTGAATTCCTATCAGACCTTGTAGTCATAGCAGATCATATTCTAATTTTTGGTGATTTTAATATTCACATGGAGAAGTCCACAGACCCACTCCAAAAATCTTTCGGAGCCATCATCGACTCAGTGGGTTTTGTCCAACATGTCTCTGGACCTACTCACTGCCACAGTCATACTCTGGACCTAGTTTTGTCCCATGGAATAAATGTTGTAGATCTTAATGTTTTTCCACAAAATCCTGGACTATCGGACCACCATTTTATTACGTTTGCAATCGCAACAAATAATCTGCTCAGACCCCAACCAAGGAGCATCAAAAGTCGTGCTATAAATTCTCAAAAGTCGTGCTTCCTGTGCTTGGCCCTCATATGTTGAACATAATAAACAGCTCTCTATCCACCGGATGTGTACCAAACTCACTAAAAGTGGCAGTGATAAAGCCTCTCTTGAAAAAGCCAAACCTTGACCCGGAAAATATAAAAAACTATCGGCCTATATCGAATCTTCCATTCCTCTCAAAAATTTTAGAAAAAGCTGTTGCGCAGCAACTCACTGCCTTTCTGAAGACAAACAATGTATACGAAATGCTTCAGTCTGGTTTTAGACCCCATCATAGCACTGAGACTGCACTTGTGAAGGTGGTAAATGACACTTTTAATGGCGTCAGACCGAGGCTCTGCATCTGTCCTCGTGCTACTAGACCTTAGTGCTGCCTTTGACACCATCGATCACCACATTCTTTTGGAGAGACTGGAAACCCAAATTGGTCTACACGACAAGTTCTGGCCTGGTTTAGATCTTACCTGTCGGAAAGATATCAGTTTGTCTCTGTGAATGGTCTGTCCTCCGACAAATCAACTGTACATTTCGGTGTTCCTCAAGGTTCCGTTTTAGGACCACTATTGTTTTCACTATATATTTTACCTCTTGGGGATGTTATTCGAAAACATAATGTTAACTTTCACTGCTATGCGGATGACACACAGCTGTACATTTCAATGAAACATGGTGAAGCCCCAAAATTGCCCTCGCTAGAAGCCTGTGTTTCAGACATAAGGAAGTGGATGGCTGAAAACTTTTTACTTTGAACTCGGACAAAACAGAGATGCTTGTTCTAGGTCCCAAGAAACAAAGAGATCTTCTGTTAAATCTGACAATTCATCTTGATGGTTGTAAAGTCGTCTCAAATAAAACTGTGAAGGACCTCATGCGTTACTCTTGACCCTGATCTCTCTTTTGACGAACATATCAAGACTGTTTCAAGGACAGCTTTTTTCCATCTACGTAACATTGCAAAAATCAGAAATTTTCTGTCCAAAATGATGCAGAAAAAATTAATCCATGCATTTGTTACTTCTAGGTTAGACTACTGCAATGCTCTATTTTTCCGGCTACCCGGATAAAGCACTAAATAAACTTCAGTTAGTGCTAAATACGGCTGCTAGAATCCTGACTATAACCAAGAAATTTGATCATATTACTCCAGTGCTAGCTTCCCTACACTGGCTTCCTGTTAAGGCAAGGGCTGATTTCAAGGTTTTACTGTTAACCTATAAAGCGTTACATGGGCTTGCTCCTACCTATCTTTCCGAGTTGGTACATACCAATACGTACGCTACGGTCACAAGACGCAGGCCTCCTAATTGTCCCTAGAATTTCTAAGCAAACAGCGGGAGGCAGGGCTTTCTCTATAGATCTCCATTTTATGGAACAGTCTGCCTACCCATGTGAGAGACGCAGACTCGGTCTCAACCTTTAAGTCTTTACTGAAGACTTATCTCTTCAGTAGGTCATATGATTGGAGTGTAGTCTGGCCCAGGAGTGTGAAGGTGAACGGAAAGGCTCTAGAGCAACGAACAGCCCTTGCTGTCTCTGCCGGGCAAGTTTCCCTCTCCACTGGGGGTTCTCTGCCTCTAACCCTGTTGCAGGGGCTGAGTCACTGGCTTGCTGGTGCTCTTTCATGCCGTCCCTGGGAGGGGTGCGTCACTTGAGTGGGTTGAGTTACTGACGTGATCTTCCTGTCTGAGTTGGCGCCCCCCTTGGTTTGTGCTGTGGTGGAGACCTCTGTGGGCTATACTCGGCCTTGTCTCAGGATTGTAAGTTGGTGGTTGAGGATATCCCTCTAGTGGTGCGGGGGCTGTGCTTTGGCAGAGTGGGTGGGGTTATATCCTTCCTGTTTGGCCCTGTCCGGGGTTTCTTCGGATGGGGCCACAGTGTCTCCGGACCGCTCCGGTCTCAGCCTCCAGTATTTATGCTGCAGTAGTTTATGTGTCGGGGGGCTGGGGTTAGTTGGTTATACCTGGAGTACTTCTCCTGTCTTATCCAGTGTCCTGTGTGAATTTTGAAGTATGCTCTCTCTAATTTCTCTCGTTCTCTCTTTCTCTCTGAGAACCTGAGCCCTAGGACCATACGTCAGGACTACCGGGCATGATGACACCTTGCTGTCCCCAGTCCGCCTGGCCTTGCTGCTATTCCAGTTTCAACTGTTCTGCCTGCGGTTACGAAACCCTACCTGTCCCAGACCTGCTGTTTTCAACTCTTAATGATCGGCTAGAAAAGCCAACTGAGATTTATTCCTGATTATTATTTGACCATGCTTGTCACTTATGAACATTTTTGAACATCTTGGCATGGTTCTGTTATAATCTTCACCCGGCACAGCCAGAAGAGGACTGGCCACCCCTCATAGCCTGGTTCCTCTCTAGGTTTCTTCCTAGGTTTTCGCCTTTCTAGGGAGTTTTTCCTAGCCACCGTGCTTCTACAACTGCATTACTAGCTGTTTGGGGTTTTAGGCTGGGTTTCTGTACAGCACTTCGAGATATTAGCTGATGTAAGAAGGGCTATATAAAATAAAATTGATTGATTGATTGAGGGACACGGAGGGACAGAGAGAGAGGGAGAGGGACAGAGAGAGGGACACAGAGGGACAGAGAGAGAGGGACAGAGACAGAGGGACAGAGACAGAGGGACACGGAGGGACAGAGAGAGAGGGACAGAGAGAGAGGGACACGGAGGGACAGAGAGAGGGACACAGAGGGACAGAGAGAGAGGGACAGAGACAGAGGGACAGAGAGAGAGGGACAGAGACAGAGGGACAGAGAGAGAGGGACACTGAGGGACAGAGGGAGAGAGACACGGAGGGACAGAGAGAGAGGGACACGGAGGGACAGAGAGAGAGGGACACGGAGGGACAGAGAGAGAGGGACACGGAGGGACAGAGAGAGAGGGACAGAGAGAGAGGGACAGAGAGAGAGGGACACGGAGGGACAGAGAGAGAGGGACAGAGACAGAGGGACAGAGAGAGAGGGACACGGAGGGACAGAGAGAGAGGGACAGAGAGAGAGGGACACGGAGGGACAGAGAGAGAGGGACACGGAGGGACAGAGAGAGAGGGACACGGAGAGCCAGAGAGAGAGGGACACGGAGGGACAGAGACAGAGGGACAGAGACAGAGGGACAGAGAGAGGGACAGAGACAGAGGGACAGAGACAGAGAGACACGGAGGGACAGAGAGATAGGGACACGGAGGGACAGAGAGAGAGGGACACGGAGGGACAGAGAGAGAGGGACAGAGAGAGAGGGACACGGAGGGACAGAGAGAGAGGGACACGGAGGGACAGAGAGAGAGGGACACGGAGGGACAGAGAGAGAGGGACACGGAGGGACAGAGGGAGAGGGACACAGAGGGACAGAGAGAGAGGGACACGGAGGGACAGAGGGATAGAGAGAGAGGGACACGGAGGGACAGAGAGAGAGGGACACGGAGGGACAGAGAGAGAGGGGACACGGAGGGACAGAGAGAGAGGGACACGGAGGGACAGAGAGAGAGGGACACGGAGGGACAGAGAGAGAGGGACACGGAGGGACAGAGAGAGAGGGACACGGAGGGACAGAGAGAGAGGGACACGGAGGGACAGAGAGAGAGGGACACGGAGGGACAGAGAGAGAGGGACAGAGACAGAGGGACAGAGAGAGAGGGACACGGAGGGACAGAGAGAGAGGGACAGAGAGAGAGGAACACGGAGGGACAGAGAGAGAGGGACACGGAGGGACAGAGAGAGAGAGACACGGAGGGACAGAGAGAGAGGGACAGAGAGAGAGAGACACGGAGGGACAGAGAGAGAGAGACACGGAGGGACAGAGAGAGAGGGACAGAGAGAGAGGGACACGGAGGGACAGAGAGAGAGGGACACGGAGGGACAGAGAGAGACACGGAGGGACAGAGAGATAGGGACACGGAGGGACAGAGAGAGAGGGACAGAGAGAGAGGGACACGGAGGGACAGAGGAGAGGGACACGGAGGGACATAGAGAGAGGGACACGGAGGGACAGAGAGAGAGGGACACGGAGGGACAGAGGGAGAGGGACACAGAGGGACAGAGAGAGAGGGACACGAGGGACAGAGGGATAGAGAGAGAGGGACACGGAGGGACAGAGAGAGAGGGACACGGAGGGACAGAGAGAGAGGGACACGGAGGGACAGAGAGAGAGGGACACGGAGGGACAGAGAGAGAGGGACACGGAGGGACAGAGAGAGAGGGAGACGGAGGGACAGAGAGAGAGGGAGACGGAGGGACAGAGAGAGGGGGACACGGAGGGACAGAGAGAGAGGGACAGAGACAGAGGGACAGAGAGAGAGGGACACGGAGGGACAGAGAGAGAGGGACAGAGAGAGAGGAACACGGAGGGACAGAGAGAGAGGGACACGGAGGGACAGAGAGAGAGAGACACGGAGGGACAGAGAGAGAGGGACAGAGACAGAGGGACAGAGAGAGAGACACGGAGGGACAGAGAGAGAGAGACACGGAGGGACAGAGAGAGAGGGACAGAGAGAGAGGGACACGGAGGGACAGAGAGAGAGGGACACGGAGGGACAGAGAGAGAGGGACACGGAGGGACAGAGAGAGAGACACGGAGGGACAGAGAGAGAGGGACACGGAGGGACAGAGAGAGAGGGACAGAGAGAGAGGGACACGGAGGGACAGAGGGAGAGGGACACGGAGGGACAGAGAGAGAGGGACACGGAGGGACAGAGGGAGAGGGACACAGAGGGACAGAGAGAGAGGGACACGAGGGACAGAGGGATAGAGAGAGAGGGACACGGAGGGACAGAGAGAGAGGGACACGGAGGGACAGAGAGAGAGGGACACGGAGGGACAGAGAGAGAGGGACACGGAGGGACAGAGAGAGAGGGACACGGAGGGACAGAGAGAGAGGGAGACGGAGGGACAGAGAGAGAGGGAGACGGAGGGACAGAGAGAGAGGGACACGGAGGGACAAAGAGAGAGGGACAGAGACAGAGGGACAGAGAGAGAGGGACACGGAGGGACAGAGAGAGAGGGACAGAGAGAGAGGAACACGGAGGGACAGAGAGAGAGGGACACGGAGGGACAGAGAGAGAGAGACACAGAGGGACAGAGAGAGAGGGACAGAGACAGAGGGACAGAGAGAGAGACACGGAGGGACAGAGAGAGAGAGACACGGAGGGACAGAGAGAGAGGGACAGAGAGAGAGGGACACGGAGGGACAGAGAGAGACACGGAGGGACAGAGAGATAGGGACACGGAGGGACAGAGAGAGAGGGACAGAGAGAGAGGGACACGGAGGGACAGAGGGAGAGGGACACGGAGGGACATAGAGAGAGGGACACGGAGGGACATAGAGAGAGGGACAGAGACAGAGGGACAGAGAGAGAGGGACACGGAGGGACAGAGAGAGAGGGACAGAGAGAGAGGAACACGGAGGGACAGAGAGAGAGGGACACGGAGGGACAGAGAGAGAGAGACACAGAGGGACAGAGAGAGAGGGACAGAGACAGAGGGACAGAGAGAGAGACACGGAGGGACAGAGAGAGAGAGACACGGAGGGACAGAGAGAGAGGGACAGAGAGAGAGGGACACGGAGGGACAGAGAGAGACACGGAGGGACAGAGAGATAGGGACACGGAGGGACAGAGAGAGAGGGACAGAGAGAGAGGGACACGGAGGGACAGAGGGAGAGGGACACGGAGGGACATAGAGAGAGGGACACGGAGGGACATAGAGAGAGGGACACGGAGGGACAGAGAGAGAGGGACACGGAGGGACAGAGGGAGAGGGACACAGAGGGACAGAGAGAGAGGGACACAGAGGGACAGAGGGATAGAGAGAGAGGGACACGGAGGGACAGAGAGAGAGGGACACGGAGGGACAGAGAGAGAGGGACACGGAGGGACAGAGAGAGAGGGACACTGGAGGGACAGAGAGAGAGGGACACGGAGGGACAGAGAGAGAGGGAGACGGAGGGACAGAGAGAGAGGGAGACGGAGGGACAGAGAGAGAGGGAGACGGAGGGACAGAGAGAGAGGGACACGGAGGGACAGAGAGAGAGGGACAGAGACAGAGGGACAGAGAGAGAGGGACACGGAGGGACAGAGAGAGAGGGACAGAGAGAGAGGAACACGGAGGGACAGAGAGAGAGGGACACGGAGGGACAGAGAGAGAGAGACACGGAGGGACAGAGAGAGAGACACGGAGGGACAGAGAGAGAGAGACACGGAGGGACAGAGAGAGAGGGACAGAGAGAGAGGGACACGGAGGGACAGAGAGAGAGGGACACGGAGGGACAGAGAGAGAGGGACACAGAGGGACAGAGAGAGAGGGAGAGGGACAGAGAGAGGGGGACACGGAGGGACAGAGAGAGAGGGACACGGAGGGACAGAGAGAGAGGGACAGAGAGAGAGGGACAGAGAGAGAGGGACAGAGAGAGAGGGACACGGAGGGACAGAGAGAGGGGGACACGGAGGGACAGAGAGAGAGGGACACGGAGGGACAGAGAGAGAGGGAGAGGGACAGAGAGAGAGGGACACGGAGGGACAGAGAGAGGGACACGGAGGGACAGAGAGAGGGACACGGAGGGACAGAGAGAGAGGGACACGGAGGGACAGAGAGAGAGGGACAGAGAGAGAGGGACACGGAGGGACAGAGAGAGAGGGACACGGAGGGACAGAGAGAGAGGGACACGGAGGGACAGAGAGAGAGGGACACGGAGGGACAGAGAGAGAGGGACAGAGAGAGAGGGACAGAGAGAGAGGGACAGAGAGAGAGGGACAGAGAGAGAGGGACACGGAGGGACAGAGGGACAGAGAGAGAGGGACACAGAGGGACAGGGACAATCCAAGACCCACTCATCAACTTCTCTGTAGTGACTGTAGATGTAGGCTTAAGGCTGCTGCTGTGGACACACTGCGTTAAAAGCTACAATATGTAACTTTTGGGCAAACCTACCAAATTCACATAGAAATGTGAGTTCTAGATCTGTCATTGAAAGCAAGTCTAAGTGGTCGATCTGTTCTATGTGAGCTATTTCTATGCTTCCCGTTCTTACGTTTAGTTTTTGCGTCTTTTACTTTCAGTTTTGTCCACCAGCTTCAAACACAGCTGAAAATACAATATTTTTGGTTATTTAAAATATATTTCACAGCGGTTTAGATGGTACAATGATCCTCTACATTGCTTGTTTTGTCACAAACTGAAATTAGATGAACTATTATAATTTCAGGAAAACAGGAAATGGCGTAGCGATTTCTGCATATTGGACCTTTAAAAAAAAAAAAAAAGACAGTCAGTGGGGGCCCCTTAGCAGCTGGGCCACACGTCATTTAAACCTATGAAACATGGACCAAGTCCGTCTATGAACCCACACACTGACTCATTCCATCTGTTCAGACACACGTCTGTCCTGACCTGCTCTACAGGAAACACTACTACATATACATTTTAGTCATTTAGCAGACGCTCTTATCCAGAGCCACTTACAGTTAAGTGAGTGCATACATTATCTTTTTAATTTTTCATACTGGACCCCCGTGGGAATCAAACCCAACTGAGCTACATCCCTGTAGCTGACACGCCTCCCCTCCCTTCCCGACACGCCTCCCCTACCTTCCCGACACGCCTCCCCTCCCTTCCCGACACGCCTCCCTTCCCGACACGCCTCCCCTCCCGACACGCCTCCCCTCCCGACACGCCTCCCCTCCCGACACGCCTTCTGAATCTGTAGCTACTAGCTATCCTTCTCAGTGATCCTACAGTCCTATAGTGGTTGTGTGTAATGCTACAGTATGTCAAGTTATGCAGTGAAAGGATTTAGTAAAAACTGCTTTCATGTACCGTGTGTGTGTGTGTGTGTGTGTGTGTGTGTGTGTGTGGCGCACGTGCATGTGTACGTCTGTGGCCCATGCTTTTCTTTATAAAAACAAAACTAATAGTGGATATTCACAAGCTGAATGTTGTAGAACTGTTAAATCACCCCTAGTGTAGTTACTCAACTCAGAACAAAAAGGGCCATTTAATCCAACTCTCCCTGTAGTGAGTTTATTATAATGAGTCCAGATTCAGTGCTGCCTGCATGTCACTACAGGTCCACATCATGACTGAGCCATTGTGATTGTATTAGTGCTTCATGAACACAGCACATTGTAGTTTACACTACCAGAGGAGGCAGGGCCAAGCACTTAGTTTACGCTACAACGGTCATACAGTACCCTACACCGTTTACACTACAACGGTCATACAGTACCCTACACCGTTTACACTACAACGGTCATACAGTACCCTACACCGTTTACACTACAACGGTCATACAGTACCCTACACCGTTTACACTACAACGGTCATACAGTACCCTACACCGTTTACGCTACAACGGAAATACAGTAATCTACACCGTTTACACTACAACGGTCATACAGTACCCTACACCGTTTACACTACAATGGTCATACAGTACCCTACACCGTTTACTATACAATGGTCATACAGTACCCTACACAGTTTACACTACAATGGAAATACAGTACCCTACACCGTTTACACTACAATGGAAATACAGTACCCTACACCGTTTACACTACAACGGAAATACAGTACCCTACACCGTTTACACTACAACGGAAATACAGTACCCTACACAGTTTACACTACAATGGAAATACAGTACCCTACACAGTTTACACTACAATGGAAATACAGTACCCTACACTGTTTACACTACAATGGAAATACAGTACCCTACACCGTTTACACTACAATGGAAATACAGTACCCTACACCGTTTACACTACAACGGAAATACAGGAATATACACGGTTTGGGAAAGGGGGATACCTAGTCAGTTGTACAACGGAATGCATTCAACTGAAATGTGTCTACACTACAATTATCACATTACTGTACAGTACACTTCACACTTCACAATCACTGTGCCATTTTATATACAGTATCATCATATCAATCTCTCATCCGCATAAAAACTATTGATGTTGAAGTATGCTACTAATTTTTGTTTCTCTCTCTCTCTCTGCCCTTACAGACAGACAGACAGACAAATACATATAATCAGCCTTCCTTCTCATACATTGATTAGTCTGTCTAACTGACTGAGACTGGTCCAGTCCAATTACAGGCCCACAGACAGTGTGTTGTCATCTCCTAACCCTAGCCGCCATAGAAGACAATAGGCCAAGCAGCCAGCAGTCTGAATGGGAACACTGTTCTACAGCTGGCCTGCTGGAGAGTTCCACATTCTGCACAGCGTGTGGAACACGACACAATGGACTCTTCAGATAACCAATGAGCAGACTTTTCCTTAGTTCGGGAAGAGGGGTGGGAGGGAGGACAGAAAAGGGATGAGAGAGGGAGTAGAGAGAGAGCAGTGTGGGGGGAGGTTGAAGTCTTCTGTGTTAGTTTGGATTTGGGGAGGTGGGAGAGGAGGGGTGTTGTGAGAGACAGTTAAGAGGGGGAGGGGGGAGGTTGATAGTTTGAATTAGGGGAGGTGGGAGGAGAGTTGTGAGGGAGAGAGGGGGGAGGTTGAAGTCTTTAGTGTTAGTTTGAATTAGGGGAGGTGGGAGGGGGAGGAGAGTTGTGAGGGAGAGAGGGAGGGGGGAGGAGGTTGTAGACTTCAGTGTTAGTTTGAATTAGGGGAGGTGGGAGGGGGGAGGAGAGTTGTGAGTGGGGGGGAGAGAGAGTTGTGAGGGAGAGGGGGGAGGAGAGTTGTGAGGAAGAAAGGGAGGGGGGAGAGAGAGTTGTGAGGGAGAGGGGGGGGGGGGAGAGTTGTGAGGGAGAGAGGGAGGGGGGAGGAGGTTGTAGACTTCAGTGTCAGACTAGGCATTGTTGTGGAAAGGCAACCTGATATTTCCTACTGCAGGGTGGGGCGATGTAGCTAGCCCCGTCTCCCTCTCTCTCTCTGTCACACCTGGTGGATAGAGGGACAAAGAACCTGGGTGCCAGTTACATCTCGGAGAAACAACAGCAGGAAAAAGATGAACAACACACAGCAACTCTTGGAAGGACAGCACTTGGTTTAAAATCAAATAAACACGTTTTTGTTAAAACCACTGGCATTTCAGTCAGAGCATATTTATATATATAATATATATTATTCTAAAACAGCATCGTTTGGATTGTGTGGGAGACTCAAGTATGGTTCACCAAAATACAAGCTGAGTTTGTTACTCAGTCAGTCCCTCCCCCGACCAGACACACACAACAACACATGCACACACACAAATCAAAATCACATTTTATTTGTCGCAAGCTTCATAAACAACAGGTGTAGACTTAAGTTAAGATAAACTATTTAATAAAAAAAACTGAATTAGTGACACAAGGAATAAATACAAAATGATAAACGGATAATGAGTAACATGTCTATATACATGAAGTATGAGGTAGTGACATGTCTATATACAGGAAGTATGAGGTAATGACATGTCTATATACATGAAGTATGAGGTAGTGACATGTCTATATACAGGAAGTATGAGGTAGTGACATGTCTATATACAGGAAGTATGAGGTAGTAACATGTCTATATACAGGAAGTATGAGGTAGTGACATGTCTATATACAGAGAGTATGAGGTAGTGACATGTCTATATACAGGAAGTATGAGGTAGTGACATGTCTATATACAGAGAGTATGAGGTAGTGACATGTCTATATACAGGAAGTATGAGGTAGTAACATGTCTATATACAGGAAGTATGAGGTAGTGACATGTCTATATACAGGAAGTATGAGGTAGTAACATGTCTATATACAGGAAGTATGAGGTAGTAACATGTCTATATACAGGAAGTATGAGGTAGTGACATGTCTATATACAGGAAGTATGAGGTAGTAACATGTCTATATACAGGGAGTATGAGGTAGTAACATGTCTATATACAGGAAGTATGAGGTAGTGACATGTCTATATACAGGAAGTATGAGGTAGTAACATGTCTATATACAGGGAGTTCCAGTACCGGTACCAAGTATCGCTTGCCGTGCGATAGCAAAGAGAACAGGTCCCGTGTAGCTCAGTTGGTAGAGCATGGCGTTTGCAACGCCAGGGTTGTGGGTTCAATTCCCACGGCGGGCCAGTATGAAAAATGTATGCACTCACTAACTGTAATTCGCTCTGGATAAGAGCATCTGCTAAATGACTTTTAAAAAACTAAATAAAAAACTAACAAACAGTCTATTGCTTGGGTGGCTGGTAATTCTTTGGGTCTTCTTCTGACACCACCTGGTATAGAGGTCCTGGATGGCAGGGAGCTCGGCCCCAGTGATGTACTGGGCCGTACGCACTACCCTCTGTAGCGCCTTACGGTCGGATGCCAAGCAGCTGCCATACCAAGCGGTGATGCAGACAGTCAAGATGCTCGAGAATGGCCCATCAGGAAGTCCAGGATCCAGTTGCAGAGGGAGGTGTTCAGTCCCAGGGTCCTTAGCTTAGTGATGAGCTTGGAAGGCACTATGGTGTTGAACGCTGAGCTGTAGTCAATGAATAGCATTCTCACATAGGTGTTCCTCTTGTCCAGGTGGGAAAGGGCAATGTGTAGTGAAAGAGATTGCGTCATCTGTGGATCTGTTGGGGCGGTATGCGAATTGGAGTGGGTACCGGGTTTCCGGGATGATGGTGTTGATGTGAGCCATGACCCGCCTATCAAAGCATTTCATGGCTATAGATGTGAAACTCACGGCTGGGTTTCTCTTTGTAATCCGTGATAGTTGCCCCTCAGGGGTGCGTGCCTCCTGTACTCCCGGTTTACCCATGACTCCAACACCATCGTTAAGTTAGCCGACGACGCGATGGTGGCTTGGTCGATGATGAAACAGGCCTGGTTTTCAACATTCCCAAGTTCTCTCATGTGATCCCGCTCCTCCACACACACACTCCACTGGCTTCCAGTCGAAAATCGCATCCACTACAAGACCATGGTGCTTATCTACGGAGCAGCAAGAGGAACTGCCCCTCCCTACCTTCAGGCTCTGCTCCAACCCCTACACCCCAACCAAAGCCCTCCATTCTGCCACCTCTGGTCTCTTGGCCCTCCCACCCCTACGGGGGTCAGCTCCCCCTCAGCCCAGTCCAAGCTCTTCTCTGTCCTGGCACCCCAATGGTGGAACCAGCTTCCCCCTGAAGCTAGGACAGCAGAGTCCCTGCCCATCTTCCGAAAACATCTGAAAGCCTACCTCTACAAACAGTATCTTAAATAATCCCCCTCCTCACCTCGACCGCCCCCCCAAAAAAAAACATTTACCAGCACCCCGCGATATGTGGTTGTCCCACCTAGCAATCTTAAGATGAATGCAGTAACTTAACTAAAATGTATAGGGAGGTGGTCAGAGACATGGCAGTGTGGAAGGAGGGCCTAGCAAGACCCCATTCACATCGACGGGGCTGTAGTGGAGCGGGTCGAGAGCTTCAAGTTCCTTACGTCCTTAGTGATGTGGACACCATCATGGTCCAAACACACCAAGACAGTCGTGAAGAGGGCACGACAACGCCTATTCCCCCTGAGGAGGCTGAAAAGATTTGGCATGGGACCTCAGATCCTCAAAAATGTATACAGCTGCATCATCGAGAGCATCCCGACTGGTTGCATCACCGCCTGGTATGGCAACAGCTCGGCATCCGACCGCAAGGTTCTACAGAGGGTAGTGCGTATGGCCCAGTACATTGCTGGGACCAAGCGTCCTGCCATCCAGGACGTCTATACCAGGCGGTGTCAGAAAAAGGCCCAAAATTGTCAAAGACTCAAGCCACCCAAGTCATAGACCGTTCTCTCTGCTACCGCACGGCAAGCGGTACCGACGCATCAGGTCTGAACAGCTTCTACCCCCAAGCCATAAGACTGCTGAACAGTTAATCAAATGGCTGTTTGCATTGACCCCCAGGCTTGATGTACACTCACTGGTCTCTTTTAATGTTGAATAAAAAAGTGAAAGTGTATTTCAGATTATAGACAGACTCCAAATTCTAAAGCACACTACAAGGAGTATAATGACATGATCTGTATGTATAGGCATGTACAGGTCTAAAAACAGCCTTAAATTATTTTCTCAAAAATAGTTTGTAATACAAATGTAAAGCATGTCAAACATCCTTCCTCCCAATGAAGTTTCTATGTGAGAATTGCCAGAACAATCCGAGATACCCAAAAAATATTTTTGGGGTCATGCTGGTGTTGAATCGCTCAATAGAGTGCTGTCAGACAGCCGGACATACAAGCAGACCTGGGTTCGAGGTAGATGGGCAGGGCAGTGCCTCAGAGTTGTGATATACTGCAGTGGCAGACGGCTGCCAAGGAGCCAGAGCAGGCCACGCCAGGACAGGATTACAGTCAATAGGTAAATGTTGAGGTACATTTAATTTATATTGAACAAAAATATAAAAACGCAACATGAAGATTTTACTGAGTTAGTTAATAAAAGGAAATCAGTCAATTAAAATAAATAAATTAGGCCCTAATCTACAGTGGGGGAAAAAAGTATTTAGTCAGCCACCAATTGTGCAAGTTCTCCCACTTAAAAAGATGAGAGAGGCCTGTAATTTTTATCATAGGTACACGTCAACTATGACAGACAAAATGAGAACAAAAATTCCAGAAAATCACATTGTAGGATTTTTAATGAATTTATTTGCAAATTATGGTGGAAAATAAGTATTTGGTCAATAACAAAAGTTTCTCAATACTTTGTTATATACCCTTTGATGGCAATGACACAGGTCAAACGTTTTCTGTAAGTCTTCACAAGGTTTTCACACACTGTTGCTGGTATTTTGGCCCATTCCTCCATGCAGATCTCCTCTAGAGCAGTGACGTTTTGGGGCTGTCGCTGGGCAACACGGACTTTCAACTCCCTCCAAAGATTTTCTATGGGGTTGAGATCTGGAGACTGACTAGGCCACTCCAGGACCTTGAAATGCTTCTTACGAAGCCACTCCTTCGTTGCCCGGGCGGTGTGTTTGGGATCATTGTCATGCTGAAAGACCCAGCCACGTTTCATCTTCAATGCCCTTGCTGATGGAAGGAGGTTTTCACTAAAAATCTCACGATACATGGCCACATTCATTCTTTCCTTTACACGGATCAGTCGTCCTGGTCCCTTTGCAGAAAAACAGCCCCAAAGCATGATGTATCCACCCCCATGCTTCACAGTAGGTATGGTGTTCTTTGGATGCAACTCAGCATTCTTTGTCCTCCAAACACGACGAGTTGAGTTTTTACCAAAAAAGTTCTATTTTGGTTTCATCTGACCATATGACATTCTCCCAATCCTCTTCTGGATCATCCAAATGCACTCTAGCAAACTTCAGACGGGCCTGGACATGTACTGGCTTAAGCAGGGGGACACATCTGGCACTGCAGGATTTGAGTCCCTGGCGGTGTAGTGTGTTACTGATGGTAGGCTTTGTTACTTTGGTCCCAGCTCTCTGCAGGTCATTCACTAGGTCCCCCCGTGTGGTTCTGGGATTTTTGCTCACCGTTCTTGTGATCATTTTGACCCCACGGGGTGAGATCTTGCGTGGAGCCCCAGATCGAGGGAGATTATCAGTGGTCTTGTATGTCTTCCATTTCCTAATAATTGCTCCCACAGTTGATTTCTTCAAACCAAGCTGCTTACCTATTGCAGATTCAGTCTTCCCAGCCTGGTGCAGGTCTACAATTTTGTTTCTGGTGTCCTTTGACAGCTCTTTGGTCTTGGCCATAGTGGAGTTTGGAGTGTGACTGTTTGAGGTTGTGGACAGGTGTCTTTTATACTGATAACAAGTTCAAACAGGTGCCATTAATACAGGTAACGAGTGGAGGACAGAGGAGCCTCTTAAAGAATAAGTTACAGGTCTGTGAGAGCCAGAAATCTTGCTTGTTTGTAGGTGACCAAATACTTATTTTCCACCATAATTTGCAAATAAATTCATTAAAAATCCTACAATGTGATTTTCTGGATTTTTTTTCCTCAATTTGTCTGTCATAGTTGACGTGTACCTATGATGAAAATTACAGGCCTCTCTCATCTTTTTAAGTGGGAGAACTTGCACAATTTGTGGCTGACTAAATACTTTTTTCCCCCACTGTATATATTTCACATGACTGGGAGGGCATAGGCCCAACCCACTTGGGAGCCAGGACCACCCATTGGAGAGCGAGGCCCAGCCAATCAGAATGAGTTTCTCCCCACAAAAGGGCTTTATTACAGACAGAAATGGCAAAGGAGAAATGTTAACTAACAGGGATGTAAACAAATTTGTGCACAACATTTGAGAGAAATACGCTTTTTGTGCGTATGGAACATTTCTGGGATCTTTTATTTCAGCTCATGAAACATGGGACCAACACTTCACATGTTGCTTTTATATATTTTTGTTCAGTATAGAAATGCAATGAACAGAGCTGAAGTGATTCCTTATTCTATATGCCAGAGAGGCACGTCCTGTCTATATCAGTGTTTACCATACTCTGTCCTCGGGACCCCAAGGGCTGCCCGTTTTGGTTTTCTAACACTACACAGCTGATTCAAATTATCAAAAGGTTGATGATGAGTTGATTATTTGAAATCAGCTGTGTAGTGTTAGGGCAAAAACCAAAAACGTGCACCCCTTGGGGTCCCGAGGACCGAGTTTGGGAAACCCTGGTCTATATCATACATTCGTATCTGAAGGTTGGCCAACGAGCAGACCAGGACTGGATAGGACACTTCCACAAATAGTAAAAAAAGAAAGAAAATACTAGGAAGAGGCTGCTGTGTGTTTGGTCAAACCAGGGAAACCTCTAACTTCCATGGGAACAGACAAGAAGACCTGGCTACAGACCTCCCGCTTCAGCCGGGTCTGACAACACTACAGGGCTACAGACCTCCCGCTTCAGCCGGGTCTGACAACACTACAGGGCTACAGACCTCCCGCTTCAGCCGGGTCTGACAACACTACAGGGCTACAGACCTCCCGCTTCAGCCGGGTCTGACAACACTACAGGGCTGCAGACCTCCCGCTTCAGCCGGGTCTGACAACACTACAGGGCTACAGACCTCCCGCTTCAGCCGGGTCTGACAACACTACAGGGCTGCAGACCTCCCGCTTCAGCCGGGTCTGACAACACTACAGGGCTGCAGACCTCCCGCTTCAGCCGGGTCTGACAACACTACAGGGCTACAGACCTCCCGCTTCAGCCGGGTCTGACAACACTACAGGGCTGCAGACCTCCCGCTTCAGCCGGGTCTGACAACACTACAGGGCTGCAGACCTCCCGCTTCAGCCGGGTCTGACAACACTACAGGGCTACAGACCTCCCGCTTCAGCCGGGTCTGACAACACTACAGGGCTACAGACCTCCCGCTTCAGCCGGGTCTGACAACACTACAGGGCTACAGACCTCCCGCTTCAGCCGGGTCTGACAACACTACAGGGCTGCAGACCTCCCGCTTCAGCCGGGTCTGACAACACTACAGGGCTGCAGACCTCCCGCTTCAGCCGGGTCTGACAACACTACAGGGCTGCAGACCTCCCGCTTCAGCCGGGTCTGACAACACTACAGGGCTGCAGACCTCCCGCTTCAGCCGGGTCTGACAACACTACAGGGCTACAGACCTCCCGCTTCAGCCGGGTCTGACAACACTACAGGCTGCAGACCTCCGCTTCAGCCGGGTCTGACAACACTACAGGGCTGCAGACCTCCCGCTTCAGCCGGGTCTGACAACACTACAGGGCTACAGACCTCCCGCTTCAGCCGGGTCTGACAACACTACAGGGCTGCAGACCTCCCGCTTCAGCCGGGTCTGACAACACTACAGGGCTACAGACCTCCCGCTTCAGCCGGGTCTGACAACACTACAGGGCTACAGACCTCCCGCTTCAGCCGGGTCTGACAACACTACAGGGCTACAGACCTCCCGCTTCAGCGGGTCTGACAACACTACAGGGCTACAGACCTCCCGCTTCAGCCGGGTCTGACAACACTACAGGGCTACAGACCTCCCGCTTCAGCCGGGTCTGACAACACTACAGGGCTACAGACCTCCCGCTTCAGCCGGGTCTGACAACACTACAGGGCTACAGACCTCCCGCTTCAGCCGGGTCTGACAACACTACAGGGCTACAGACCTCCCGCTTCAGCCGGGTCTGACAACACTACAGGGCTACAGACCTCCCGCTTCAGCCGGGTCTGACAACACTACAGGGCTGCAGACCTCCCGCTTCAGCCGGGTCTGACAACACTACAGGGCTACAGACCTCCCGCTCAGCCGGGTCTGACAACACTACAGGGCTACAGACCTCCCGCTTCAGCCGGGTCTGACAACACTACAGGGCTACAGACCTCCCGCTCAGCCGGGTCTGACAACACTACAGGGCTACAGACCTCCCGCTCAGCCGGGTCTGACAACACTACAGGGCTACAGACCTCCCGCTTCAGCCGGGTCTGACAACACTACAGGGCTACAGACCTCCCGCTTCAGCCGGGTCTGACAACACTACAGGGCTACAGACCTCCCGCTTCAGCCGGGTCTGACAACACTAAAGGGCTGCAGACCTCCCGCTTCAGCCGGGTCTGACAACACTACAGACCTCCCGCTTCAGCCGGGTCTGACAACACTAAAGGGCTGCAGACCTCCCGCTTCAGCCGGGTCTGACAACACTACAGGGCTGCAGACCTCCCGCTTCAGCCGGGTCTGACAACACTACAGGGCTACAGACCTCCCGCTTCAGCCGGGTCTGACAACACTACAGGGCTACAGACCTCCCGCTTCAGCCGGGTCTGACAACACTACAGGGCAGCAGACCTCCCGCTTCAGCCGGGTCTGACAACACTACAGGGCTGCAGACCTCCCGCTTCAGCCGGGTCTGACAACACTACAGGTTGAGGATCTAACAGCCAAAAACAAAAACACAGGATAAGATAAATGCCTCAGTATCTTACACAGCCAGGTGTGACCACACCGTTTAGACTATAGGTCACAGAACTGGAGCCGTGCCAAAACATACACAAAGGACAAAAAGCCTGGCAACAACAGTCTCTGACAACACTACAGCACCAAAGGCCTGACTACAGCGTATCAGTATAGTGTAGCAGCGCAGTATAGCATAGTGTAGCAGTGTAGTATAGTGAAGCAGTACAGCAGTGTAGTATAGTGATGCAGTACAGCTGTGTAGTATAGTGAAGCAGTACAGCAGTGTAGTATAGTGAAGCAGTACAGCAGTGTAGTATAGTGAAGCAGTACAGCAGTGTAGTATAGTGAAGCAGTATAGCTGTGTAGTATAGTGAAGCAGTATAGCTGTGTAGTATAGTGAAGCAGTATAGCTGTGTAGTATAGTGAAGCAGTATAGCTGTGTAGTATAGTGAAGCAGTATAGCTGTGTAGTATAGTGAAGCAGTATAGCTGTGTAGTATAGTGAAGCAGTATAGCTGCGTAGTATAGTGAAGCAGTATAGCTGCGTAGTATAGTGAAGCAGTATAGCAGTGTAGTATAGTGAAGCAGTGTAGTATAGTGAAGCAGTATAGCTGTATAGTATAGTGAAGCAGTATAGCTGTGTAGTATAGTGAAGCAGTATAGCTGTGTAGTATAGTGAAGCAGTGTAGTATAGTGAAGCAGTATAGCTGTGTAGTATAGTGAAGCAGTATAGCTGTGTAGTATAGTGAAGCAGTGTAGTATAGTGAAGCAGTGTAGTATAGTGAAGCAGTATAGCTGTGTAGTATAGTGAAGCAGTATAGCTGTGTAGTATAGTGAAGCAGTGTAGTATAGTGAAGCAGTATAGCTGTGTAGTATAGTGAAGCAGTATAGCTGTGTAGTATAGTGAAGCAGTATAGCTGTGTAGTATAGTGAAGCAGTATAGCTGTGTAGTATAGTGAAGCAGTACAGCAGTGTAGTATAGTGAAGCAGTGTAGTATAGTGAAGCAGTATAGCTGTGTAGTATAGTGAAGCAGTGTAGCTGTGTAGTATAGTGAAGCAGTGTAGTATAGTGAAGCAGTATAGCTGTGTAGTATAGTGAAGCAGTGTAGTATAGTGAAGCAGTATAGCTGTGTAGTATAGTGTAGCAGTATAGCTGTGTAGTATAGTGAAGCAGTATAGCTGTGTAGTATAGTGAAGCAGTATAGCTGTGTAGTATAGTGTAGCTGTGTAGTATAGTGAAGCAGTATAGCTGTGTAGTATAGTGAAGCAGTATAGCTGTGTAGTATAGTGAAGCAGTATAGCTGTGTAGTATAGTGAATCAGTGTAGTATAGTGAAGCAGTATAGCTGTGTAGTATAGTATAAGATAGTGTAGCGTATCAGTGTACTGTAGCAGTGTAGTATAGTGTAGCAGTTCAGTGTAGTATAGTGTAGTGTAGAAGTTCAGTGTAGTATAGTGTAGTATAGTGTGGTCTAGTATAGTGTAGTATAGTTTAGTGTAGAAGTTCAGTGTAGTATAGTGTGGTATAGTGTGGTATAGTATAGTGTAGCATAGTGTAGTATAAAGTAGCATAGTGTAGTATAGTGTAGCGTAGTGTAGCATAGTGTAGCATAGTGTAACTCAGCCTGGGAGCCTCCCTCTCCTGAATGTTGTAGCATTCCAACAGTGTCATAAATGCAAACAAGGGGGCGGATCTTCTAGTGCCTCTGTTGTTAGGCCGTGGGGCTGAGTCTATTGTGGAAACAGGTCATCTGTATTGTGTTGGGACAAAGAGGCCACACACTACATCGACAGGAAGTGACATCAGCCAAGGGAAAAAACTAAAACCCAGCAGGGGACATGAGAAGGCCAGAGTGATGGACCCAGAGAGAAACATGGTATTGTAGAGAGCAGGGGGACATTAGTGATGGACCCAGAGAGAAACATGGTATTGTAGAGAGCAGGGGGACATTAGTGATGGACCCAGAGAGAAACATGGTATTGTAGAGAGCAGGGGGACATGATAGTGACGGACCCAGAGAGAAACATGGTATTGTAGAGAGCAGGGGGACATTAGTGACGGACCCAGAGAGAAACATGGTATTGTAGAGAGCAGGGGGACATTAGTGATGGACCCAGAGAGAAACATGGTATTGTAGAGAGCAGGGGGACATTAGTGACGGACCCAGAGAGAAACATGGTATTGTAGAGAGCAGGGGGACATGATAGTGACGGACCCAGAGAGAAACATGGTATTGTAGAGAGCAGGGGGACATTAGTGATGGACCCAGAGAGAAACATGGTATTGTAGAGAGCAGGGGGACATTAGTGACGGACCCAGAGAGAAACATGGTATTGTAGAGAGCAGGGGGACATGATAGTGACGGACCCAGAGAGAAACATGGTATTGTAGAGAGCAGGGGGACATTAGTGATGGACCCAGAGAGAAACATGGTATTGTAGAGAGCAGGGGGACATGATAGTGACGGACCCAGAGAGAAACATGGTATTGTAGAGAGCAGGGGGACATGATAGTGACGGACCCAGAGAGAAACATGGTATTGTAGAGAGCAGGGGGACATTAGTGATGGACCCAGAGAGAAACATGGTATTGTAGAGAGCAGGGGGACATTAGTGATGGACCCAGAGAGAAACATGGTATTGTAGAGAGCAGGGGGACATTAGTGATGGACCCAGAGAGAAACATGGTATTGTAGAGAGCAGGGGGACATTAGTGACGGACCCAGAGAGAAACATGGTATTGTAGAGAGCAGGGGGACATTAGTGACGGACCCAGAGAGAAACATGGTATTGTAGAGAGCAGGGGGACATTTGTGACGGACCCAGAGAGAAACATGGTATTGTAGAGAGCAGGGGGACATTAGTGATGGACCCAGAGAGAAACATGGTATTGTAGAGAGCAGGGGGACATTAGTGACGGACCCAGAGAGAAACATGGTATTGTAGAGAGCAGGGGGACATTAGTGACGGACCCAGAGAGAAACATGGTATTGTAGAGAGCAGGGGGACATTAGTGACGGACCCAGAGAGAAACATGGTATTGTAGAGAGCAGGGGGACATTAGTGATGGACCCAGAGAGAAACATGGTATTGTAGAGAGCAGGGGGACATTAGTGATGGACCCAGAGAGAAACATGGTATTGTAGAGAGCAGGGGGACATTAGTGACGGACCCAGAGAGAAACATGGTATTGTAGAGAGCAGGGGGACATTAGTGACGGACCCAGAGAGAAACATGGTACTGTGGAGAGAAGGGGGACATTAGTGATGGACCCAGAGAGAAACATGGTATTGTAGAGAGCAGGGGGACATGATAGTGATGGACCCAGAGAGAAACATGGTAATGTAGAGAGCAGGGGGACATGATAGTGATGGACCCAGAGAGAAACATGGTATTGTAGAGAGCAGGGGGACATTAGTGATGGACCCAGAGAGAAACATGGTATTGTAGAGAGCAGGGGGACATTAGTGATGGACCCAGAGAGAAACATGGTATTGTAGAGAGCAGGGGGACATTAGTGACGGACCCAGAGAGAAACATGGTATTGTAGAGAGCAGGGGGACATGATAGTGATGGACCCAGAGAGAAACATGGTATTGTAGAGAGCAGGGGGACATTAGTGACGGACCCAGAGAGAAACATGGTATTGTAGAGAGCAGGGGGACATTAGTGATGGGATCACTGCCGCTACCTCTCTCCCCAAACAAGGTGTACGAACTGAGGAGACTGAAGTAGAGGGGGGATTCAGCAACTCTTGGAGGACAATGGAATCAAATAAAAAGCGTATTTATTGTTAAAGTAAAACCAACACATTTAGGTTTTGGCCTTACATTTTTTTTTTACATAATTTGTTTTATGTCAGAGTGAGAGAAGCATGGCAGACACTCACAGGATGGAAAACAAGCTACATGATGCCAGGCCTGAGCTGTCAGATAAACACACTACCACTGAAGACAAGGTTAGTAGTGCTGATCAAGGACCCCGCCCCCCCCCCCCCCCATTCATTATGATCTAAAAGGCAAAACTGGTCCTAGATCAGCCCTCCTACTCCAAGACTCTTTGTGAACACGGGCTCTGAAGCTTTCCATAAACTCTCCACACAGAACAACTAGCAAGTTGCAACTAGCAAGAGAACACAGACCAACACCCCTGCAGAGGTTATTAAAATACAAATAAATAACTCTCAGCAGCTCAATTATAACAGACTTTTGAAAGAAAGAACAGCATATTCTTCCTGCTGGCGAGTGTGTTGAGCTAATGCCTGTCTGTACTCCTAACTCACTGTAGCCAGACTGACTGTCTGTACTCCTAACTCACTGTAGCCAGACTGCCTGTCTGTCCTCCTAACTCACTGTAGCCAGACTGCCTGTCTGTCCTCCTAACTCACTGTAGCCAGACTGCCTGTCTGTCCTCCTAACTCACTGTAGCCAGACTGCCTGTCTGTCCTCCTAACTCACTGTAGCCAGACTGCCTGTCTGTCCTCCTAACTCACTGTAGCCAGACTGCCTGTCTGTCCTCGTAACTCACTGTAGCCAGACTGCCTGTCTGTCCTCCTAACTCACTGTAGCCAGACTGCCTGTCTGTACTCCTAACTCACTGTAGCAAGACTGCCTGTCTGTCCTCCTAACTCACTGTAGCCAGACTGACTGTCTGTACTCCTAACTCACTGTAGCCAGACTGCCTGTCTGTACTCCTAACTCACTGTAGCAAGACTGCCTGTCTGTCCTCCTAACTCACTGTAGCCAGACTGCCTGTCTGTCCTCCTAACTCACTGTAGCCAAACTGCCTGTCTGTCCTCCTAACTCACTGTAGCCAGACTGCCTGTCTGTCCTCCTAACTCACTGTAGCCAGACTGCCTGTCTGTCCTCCTAACTCACTGTAGCCAGACTGCCTGTCTGTCCTCCTAACTCACTGTAGCCAGACTGCCTGTCTGTCCTCCTAACTCACTGTAGCCAGACTGCCTGTCTGTCCTCCTAACTCACTGTAGCCAGACTGCCTGTCTGTACTCCTAACTCACTGTAGCCAGACTGCCTGTCTGTCCTCCTAACTCACTGTAGCCAGACTGCCTGTCTGTCCTCCTAACTCACTGTAGCCAGACTGCCTGTCTGTACTCCTAACTCACTGTAGCCAGACTGCCTGTCTGTCCTCCTAACTCACTGTAGCCAGACTGCCTGTCTGTCCTCCTAACTCACTGTAGCCAGACTGCCTGTCTGTCCTCCTAACTCACTGTAGCCAGACTGCCTGTCTGTACTCCTAACTCACTGTAGCCAGACTGCCTGTCTGTACTCCTAACTCACTGTAGCCAGACTGCCTGTCTGTACTCCTAACTCACTGTAGCCAGACTGCCTGTCTGTCCTCCTAACTCACTGTAGCCAGACTGCCTGTCTGTACTCCTAACTCACTGTAGCCAGACTGCCTGTCCTCCTAACTCACTGTAGCCAGACTGCCTGTCTGTCCTCCTAACTCACTGTAGCCAGACTGCCTGTCTGTCCTCCTAACTCACTGTAGCCAGACTGCCCTCCTAACTCACTGTAGCCAGACTGCCTGTCTGTACTCCTAACTCACTGTAGCCAGACTGCCTGTCTGTACTCCTAACTCACTGTAGCCAGACTGCCTGTCTGTCCTCCTAACTCACTGTAGCCAGACTGCCTGTCTGTCCTCCTAACTCACTGTAGCCAGACTGCCTGTCTGTCCTCCTAACTCACTGTAGCCAGACTGCCTGTCTGTCCTCCTAACTCACTGTAGCCAGACTGCCTGTCTGTCCTCCTAACTCACTGTAGCCAGACTGCCTGTCTGTCCTCCTAACTCACTGTAGCCAGACTGCCTGTCTGTCCTCCTAACTCACTGTAGCCAGACTGCCTGTCTGTCCTCCTAACTCACTGTAGCCAGACTGCCTGTCTGTCCTCCTAACTCACTGTAGCCAGACTGCCTGTCTGTACTCCTAACTCACTGTAGCCAGACTGCCTGTCTGTACTCCTAACTCACTGTAGCCAGACTGCCTGTCTGTCCTCCTAACTCACTGTAGCCAGACTGCCTGTCTGTACTCCTAACTCACTGTAGCCAGACTGCCTGTCTGTCCTCCTAACTCACTGTAGCCAGACTGCCTGTCTGTACTCCTAACTCACTGTAGCCAGACTGCCTGTCTGTACTCCTAACTCACTGTAGCCAGACTGCCTGTCTGTCCTCCTAACTCACTGTAGCCAGACTGCCCGTCTGTCCTCCTAACTCGCTGTAGCCAGACTGCCTGTCTGTACTCCTAACTCACTGTAGCCAGACTGCCTGTCTGTACTCCTAACTCACTGTAGCCAGACTGCCTGTACTCCTAACTCACTGTAGCCAGACTGCCTGTCTGTACTCCTAACTCACTGTAGCCAGACTGCCTGTCTGTCCTCCTAACTCACTGTAGCCAGACTGCCTGTCTGTACTCCTAACTCACTGTAGCCAGACTGCCTGTCTGTCCTCCTAACTCACTGTAGCCAGACTGCCTGTCTGTCCTCCTAACTCACTGTAGCCAGACTGCCTGTCTGTACTCCTAACTCACTGTAGCCAGACTGCCTGTCTGTCCTCCTAACTCACTGTAGCCAGACTGCCTGTCTGTCCTCCTAACTCACTGTAGCCAGACTGCCTGTCTGTACTCCTAACTCACTGTAGCCAGACTGCCTGTCTGTACTCCTAACTCACTGTAGCCAGACTGCCTGCACTCCTAACTCACTGTAGCCAGACTGCATGCCCGCTGAGAAGGATTTGCTGCTGCTTAATCTAGGAAGGAATTTTCAACCAGACAGAATGAAAGCTTGATTATATGTTGAGACAGCCATGAGGAGGCCCAAGGTCCAGGGTAGGGATAAGGCCAGGGTAGGGGAAGGGTAGGGATAAGGCCAGGGTAGGGGAAGGATAGGGATAAGGCCAGGGTAGGGGAAGGGTAGGGATAAGGCCAGGGTAGGGGAAGGGTAGGGATAAGGCCAGGGTAGGAAAAGGGTAGGGATAAGGCCAGGGTAGGAGAAGGGTAGGGTTAAGGCCAGGGTAGGAAAAGGGTAGGGATAAGGCCAGGGTAGGGGAAGGGTAGGGATAAGGCCAGGGTAGGGGAAGGGTAGGGATAAGGCCAGGGTAGGGGAAGGATAGGGATAAGGCCAGGGTAGGGGAAGGGTAGGGATAAGGCCAGGGTAGGGGAAGGGTAGGGATAAGGCCAGGGTAGGGGAAGGGTAGGGATAAGGCTAGGGTAGGGGAAGGGTAGGGATAAGGCCAGGGTAGGGGAAGGGTAGGGATAAGGCCAGGGTAGGGGAAGGGTAGGGATAAGGCCAGGGTAGGGGAAGGGTAGGGATAAGGCCAGGGTAGGGGGAAGGGTAGGGATAAGGCCAGGGTAGGGGAAGGGTAGGGATAAGGCCAGGGTAGGGGAAGGGTAGGGATAAGGCTAGGGATAAGGCCAGGGTAGGGATAAGGCCAGGGTAGGGGAAGGGTAGGGATAAGGCTAGGGATAAGGCCAGGGTAGGGATAAGGCTAGGGTAGGGGAAGGGTAGGGATAAGGCCAGGGTAGGGATAAGGCCAGGGTAGGGGAAGGGTAGGGATAAGGCTAGGGTAGGGGAAGGGTAGGGATAAGGCCAGGGTAGGGATAAGGCCAGGGTAGGGGAAGGGTAGGGATAAGGCCAGGGTAGGGGAAGGATAGGGATAAGGCCAGGGTAGGGGAAGGGTAGCGATAAGGCCAGGGTAGGGGAAGGGTAGCGATAAGGCCAGGGTAGGGGAAGGGTAGGGATAAGGCCAGGGTAGGGGAAGGGTAGCGATAAGGCCAGGGTAGGGTTAAGGCCAGGGTAGGGCTATGAGGCACCAGTACTGCGGTATTCATTAGTATTGTGCAAGGAAACAAAACACGAAGCGGATTTAACTTCCTTAGGAAAACAGCCCTAAATGTTGGAAACAAACATCATTATGTTGTCATCCAGAGTCACATTTATTTATTTTACAAGCTAGGGCCAAAGTTAGAGCTAGGGAGTCAGGGCCAGAGCTGGGGAGTCAGGGCCAGACCTGGGGAGTCAGGGCCAGAGCTGGGGAGTCAGGGCCAGAGCTGGGGAGTCAGGGCCAGAGCTGGGGAGTCAGGGCCAGAGCTGGGGAGTCAGGGCCAGAGCTGGGGAGTCAGGGCCAGAGCTGGGGAGTCAGGGCCAGAGCTGGGGAGTCAGGGCCAGAGCTGGGGAGTCAGGGCCAGAGCTGGGGAGTCAGGGCCAGAGCTGGGGAGTCAGGGCCAGAGCTGGGGAGTCAGGGCCAGAGCTGGGGAGTCAGGGCCAGAGCTGGGGAGTCAGGGCCAGAGCTGGGGAGTCAGGGCCAGAGCTAGGGCCAGGGAGTCAAACGGTTGCTATTATCTAACCAAAACAGGGCTTGCCTGATATTGTAAAGAGCAAAACTTACGTTTCTCATCATCCGCATGCACTAAAGACGCAGCTCTCGACAGAACATCCAAGGGCGTCTCCATTCTCAACAACAACCTGAAGAAGAAAGTTCAGATTTATTCACACTGCGGCAATTTTCTATCTTTATGGACTACAACTGGCTGCATGCTTATTCTAGTGGATTCGTAGATTTAACCGTTCAACACACACACACGCGCACACACACACACACACACACACTGATTAATGGATACTAAATACATGGGGGGAGGGTTCTCTTGCTTTTGTTAGCTCTTTTCCATATTATGTCTATCTCTGATAAGCTGCCCAGGAAAGGGCTGAAAATAGCCCATATTAATATATGTAGCCTTAGAAATAAGGTTCATGAAATCAAAAACTTGCTAACATCAGAAAACATTCATATATTAGCCATTTCTGAGACAATTCATTTGATGACACAGCAGTAGCAATACAAGGATATAACATCTATAGAAGAGACAGGAATGATTATGGAGGAGGTATCAAACTGTTGGAAGAAATTGTGTTTTACAGAGAAATAGCATTGTATTTGGTCAACAAATTGAGACTGTCAGCATACTTATAGGGAAGGGCCCTCAACATGTATTGCACTGACACAAATGACTGATGATTGGTTGAAAGAAATTGATAATAATAAGATTGTGGGAGCTGTACTGTTAGATTTCAGTACAGCCTTTGATATTATTGACCATAACCTGTTGTTGAGAAAACATATTCTTTATGGCTTTTCAACCTCTACCATATCGTGGATTTAGCACTATCTAATAGAACTCAAAGGGTTTTCTTTAATGGAAGCTTCTCTAATGTCAAACATGTAAAGAGTGGTGTACCACAGGGCAGCTCTCTAGGCCCTCTACTCTTTTCTATTTTTACCAATGACCTGCCACTGGCATTAAACAAAGCATGTGTGTCCATGTATGCTGATGATTCAACCATATACACATCAGCAACCACAGCTAATGAAGTCACTGAAACCCTTAACAAGGAGTTGTTGACAGTTTTTGAATGGGTGACCAGTAATAAACTGGTCCTGAACATCTCTAAAACTAAGAGCATTGTATTTGGTACAAATCAGTCCCTAAGTTCTAGACCTCAGCTGAATCTGGTAATGAATGGTGTGGCTGTTGAACTAGTTGAGGAGACTAAATTAATTGGTGTTACATTAGATTGTAAACTGTCATGGTCAAAACATATAGATTCAATGGCTTTAAAGATGGGGAGAGGTCTGTCCTTAATACAGAGATGCTCTGCTTTTTTGACACCACACTCCACAAAGCAAGTCCTGCAGTTTCTAGTTTTATCTTATCTTGATTATTGTCCAGTCATATGGTCAAATGTGCAAAGAAAGACCTAGTTAAGCTGCAGCTGGCTCCAGAACAAATTCAAGAAAACGTACAGTATTATACAGAGCCATGAGTGCATGAAACTCCCTTAATAATAATAATAATAATAATAATAATAATAATAATAATGTATGCACTCACTAACTGTAAGTCGCTCTGGATAAGAGCGTCTGCTAAATGACTAAAATGTAAATGTAAATGTAATTAAGACACGCGATGCCCAACTTCCATCAACACGTCTCCTTCACCAGCTGAAGCTGATGCTCTGGAGCCGACGTGTACGACAGCGTGTTCCAGTTCCCTCCAATATCCAGCAACTAAACACAGCCATTGAAGAGGAGTGGGACAACATTCCACAGACCACAATCAACAGCTTGATCAACTCTGTGAGAAGGAGATGTGTCGCTGCTGCACGATTCAAATGGTCGTCACACCAGATACTGGCTGGTTCTCTGATCCAAGACCCTACCTTTCTTTTAAAGGTATCTGTGACCATCATATGCATATCTGTATTCCCAGTCATGTGAAGTCCATAGATTAGGGCCTAATTAATTTATTTCAATTGACTGATTTCCTTATATGAACTGTAGCTCAGTAAAATCTTTGAAATTGTTGCATGTTGCATTTTATGTTTTTTGTTCAGTATATTTAACCATAAACGTAATTGAGGCATGTCTGGCTAGTACTAAACTGGTCCTGAACATCTCTAAAACTAAGAGCATTGTATTTGGTACAAATCATTCCCCAAAGTTCTAGACATCAGCTGAATCTGTTAATGAATGGTGTGGCTGTTGAACAAGTTGAGGAGACTAAATTACTTGGTGTTACCTTAGATTTACATTCATGTCATTTAGCAGACGCTCTTACAAATTGGTGCATTCACCTTATAGCCAGTGGGATAACCACTTTACAATA
This sequence comes from Coregonus clupeaformis, assembly GCF_020615455.1. Taxonomy (NCBI): domain Eukaryota; kingdom Metazoa; phylum Chordata; class Actinopteri; order Salmoniformes; family Salmonidae; genus Coregonus; species Coregonus clupeaformis. Next base: position 1,861,895 of record NW_025533461.1, read on the forward strand.
AGTTTTTTTATTAATTTTTTTTTTGGGGGGTAAGGAGGGGGGTAGAAGGATTACTTTATCCTATCCCAGGTGTTCCTTAAAGAGGTGGGGTTTCAAGTGTCTCCTTAGATTGTAAACTGTCATGTCAAAACATATAGATTCTCTGGTTGTAAAGATGGGGAGAGGTCTGTCCGTAATAAAGAGACGTTCTGCTTTGACACCACACTCCACAAAGCAAGTCCTGCAAGCTCTAGTTTTGTCTTATCTTGATTATTGTCCAGTCGTGTGGTCAAGTGCTGCAAAGAAATACTTAGTTAAGCTGCAGCTGGCTCAGAACAGAGCGGAACGTCTTGCTCTTCATTGTAATCAGAGGGCTGATATAAATACTATGCATGCCAGTCTCTCTTGGCTAAGAGTTGAGGAGAGACTGACTGCATCGCTTATTTTTATAAGAAACATTAACGTGTTGAAAATTCCAAATTGTTAGCATAGTCAACTTACACACAGCTCTGACACACACACTTACCCCACCAGACATGCCACCAGGGGTCTTTTTACAGTCCCCAAATCCAGAACAAATTCAAGAACGCGAACAGTATTATAGAGCCATTATTGCATTAAACTCCCCTCAATCTCATATTGCTCAAATGAACAGCAAACCTGGTAAAAAAATAATAATGAAACCAGATAAAGCAACACCTCTCCCCTATTTGACCTAGATATTTTGTTTGTATGTATTGATACAGTGGGGGGAAAAAGTATTTAGTCAGCCACCAATTGTGCGAGTTCTCCCACTTAAAAAGATGAGAGAGGCCTGTAATTTTCATCATAGGTACACGTCAACTATGACAGACAAAATGGAGAAAAAAAAATCCAGAAAATCACATTGTAGGATTTTTAATGAATTTATTTGCAAATTATGGTGGAAAATAAGTATTTGGTCAATAACAAAAGTTTCTCAATACTTTGTTATATACCCTTTGTTGGCAATGACACAGGTCAAATGTTTTCTGTAAGTCTTCACAAGGTTTTCACACACTGTTGCTGGTATTTTGGCCCATTCCTCCATGCAGATCTCCTCTAGAGCAGTGATGTTTTGGGGCTGTCGCTGGGCAACACGGACTTTCAACTCCCCTCCAAAGATTTTCTATGGGGTTGAGATCTGGAGACTGGCTAGGCCACTCCAGGACCTTGAAATGCTTCTTACGAAGCCACTCCTTCGTTGCCCGGGCGGTGTGTTTGGGATCATTGTCATGCTGAAAGACCCAGCCACGTTTCATCTTCAATGCCCTTGCTGATGGAAGGAGGTTTTCACTCAAAATCTCACGATACATGGCCCCATTCATTCTTTCCTTTACACGGATCAGTCGTCCTGGTCCCTTTGCAGAAAAACAGCCCCAAAGCATGATGTTTCCACCCCCATGCTTCACAGTAGGTATGGTGTTCTTTGGATGCAACTCAGCATTCTTTGTCCTCCAAACACGACGAGTTGAGTTTTTACCAAAAAGTTCTATTTTGGTTTCATCTGACCATATGACATTCTCCCAATCCTCTTCTGGATCATCCAAATGCACTCTAGCAAACTTCAGACGGGCCTGGACATGTACTGGCTTAAGCAGGGGGACACGTCTGGCACTGCAGGATTTGAGTCCCTGGCGGCATAGTGTGTTACTGATGGTAGGCTTTGTTACTTTGGTCCCAGCTCTCTGCAGGTCATTCACTAGGTCCCCCCGTGTGGTTATGGGATTTTTGCTCACTGTTCTTGTGATCATTTTGACCCCACGGGGTGAGATCTTGCGTGGAGCCCCAGATCGAGGGAGATTATCAGTGGTCTTGTATGTCTTCCATTTCCTAATAATTGCTCCCACAGTTGATTTCTTCAAACCAAGCTGCTTACCTATTGCAGATTCAGTCTTCCCAGCCTTGTGCAGCTCTACAATTTTGTTTCTGGTGTCCTTTGACAGCTCTTTGGTCTTGGCCATAGTGGAGTTTGGAGTGTTACTGTTTGAGGTTGTGGACAGGTGTCTTTTATACTTATAACAAGTTCAAACAGGTGCCATTAATACAGGTAACGAGTGGAGGACAGAGGAGCCTCTTAAAGAAGAAGTTACAGGTCTGTGAGAGCCAGAAATCTTGCTTCTTTGTAGGTGACCAAATACTTATTTTCCACCATAATTTGCAAATAAATTCATAAAAAAATCCTACAATGTGATTTTCTGGATTTTTTTTCTTCTCAATTTGTCTGTCATAGTTGACGTGTACCTATGATGAAAATTACAGGCCTCTCTCATATTTTTAAGTGGGAGAACTTGCAAAATTGGTGGCTGACTAAATACTTTTTTTCCCCACTGTATGTAGGCTGCGTCCTTGAGCGGTTCTTGTCTATTAATGTTCTGTATTATGTAATGTTTCATGTTCTGTGTGGACCCCAGGAAGAGTAGCTGCTGCTTTCACAACAGCTAAATGGGGATCCTAATAAAATACCAAATAGTGTTTGATGTGTAACAATTTCGGCCTACTGGGTTATAACATGCTCTACATCTACATACAGTTGGAGTCGGAAGTTTACATACACTTAGGTTGGAGTCATTAAAACTCGTTTTTTCAACCACTCCACAAATGTCTTGTTAACAAACTATAGTTTTGGCAAGTCGGTTAGGACATCTACTTTGTGCATGACAAGTAATTTTTCCAACAATTGTTTACAGACAGATTATTTCACATATAATTCACTGTATCACAATTCCAGTGGGTCAGAAGTTTACATACACTAAGTTGACTGAGCCTTTAAACAGCTTGGAAATTCCAGAAAATGATGTCATGGCTTTAGAAGCTTCTGATAGGCTAATTGACATCATTTGAGTGAATTGGAGGTGTACCTATGGATGTTTTTCAAGGCCTACCTTCAAACTAAGTGCCTCTTTGCTTGACATCATGGGAAAATCAAAAGAAAATCAGCCAAGACTGATGTGGGTAGAGTTAAAGAGACTATGCATAGATAATAAACAGAATAGCAGCAGCGTAAAAGAGAGGGTGGGGGGGGACAATGCAAATAGTCCGGGTAGCCATGATTAGCTGTTCAGGAGTCGTATGGCTTGGGGGAAGAAGCTGTTAAGAAGCCTTTTGGGCCTAGACTTGACGCTCCGGTACCGCTTGCCGTGCGGTAGCAGAGAGAACAGTCTATGACTAGGGTGGCTGAGTCTTTGACAAAAGTCCTACTCACTCTTTGCCTGTTTGATGGTTCGTCGGAGGGCATAGCGGGATTTCTTATAAGCGTCCGGGTTAGAGTCCCGCTCATTGAAAGCGGCAGCTCTAGCCTTTAGCTCAATGCGGATGTTGCCTGTAATCCATGGCTTCTGGTTGGGGTATGTACGTACGGTCACTGTGGGGACGACATCATCGATGCACTTATTGATGAAGCCAGTGACTGATGTGGTGTACTCCTCAATGCCATCGGAAGAATCCCGGAACATATTCCAGTCTTTGCTAGCAAAACAGTCCTGTAGCTTAGCATCTGCGTCATCTGACCACTTCCTTATTAACGGAGTCACTGGAGCTTCCTGCTTTAGTTTCTACTTATAAGCAGGAATCAGGAGGATATAATTATGGTCAGATTTGCCAAATGGAGGGCGAGGGAGAGCTTTGTACGCGTCTCTGTGTGTGGCGTAAAGGTGGGCTAGAGTTTTTTCCCCTATGGTTGCACATTGAACATGCTGGTAGAAATGAGGTAGAACGGATTTAAGTTTCCCTGCATTAAAGTCCCCGGCCACTAGGAGCGCTGCCTCTGGTTGAGCGTTTTCCTGTTTACTTATGGCCTTATACAGCTCGTTGAGTGCGGTCTTAATGCCAGCATTGGTTTGTGGTGGTAAATAGACAGCTACAAAAAATATGGAAGAAAGCTCTCTTGGTAAATAGTGAGTCTACAGCGTAAAACGGCAGGCATCTCCTACAAACAATACCCCATAATGACAAAGCGAAAACAGGTTTTAGACATTTTTGCAAATGTATAAAAAAAATGAAATACCTTATTTAAATAAGTATTTAGACCCTTTGCTATGAGACTCGAACTTGAGCTCAGGTGCATCCTGTTTCAATTGATCATCCTTGAGATGTTTCTACAACTTGATTGGAGTCCACCTGTGGTAAATTCAATTGATTGGACATGATTGGGAAAGGCACACACCTGTCTATGTAAGGTCCCACAGTTGACAGTACATGTCAGAGTATAAACCAAGCCATGAGGTCGAAGGAATTGTCCGTAGAGCTCCGAGACAGGATTGTGTCGAGGCACAGATCTGGGGAAGGGTACCAAAACATTTCTGTAGCATTGAAGGTCCCGAAGAACACAGTGGCGCCACCATTCTTAAAATGGAAGAAGTTTAGAACCACCAAGACTCTTCCTAGGGCTGGCCGCCCGGCCAAACTGAGCAATCGGGGGAGAAGGGTCTCGGTCAGGGAGGAGACCAAGAACCCGATGGTAACTCTGACAGAGCTCCAGAGTTCTTCTGTGGAGAAGGACAACCATCTCTACAGCACTCCACCAATCAGGCCTTTATGGTAGAGTGGCCAGACGGAAGCCACTCCTCAGGAAAAGGCACATGACAGCCCGCTTGGAGTTTGCCAAAAGGCACCTACATGACTCTCAGACCATGAGAAACAAGATTCTCTGGTCTGATGAAACCAAGATTGAACTCTTTGGCCGACGTGATGCCACACGTCTGGAGGAAACCTGGTACAGTGAAGCATGGTGGTGGCAGCATCATGTTGTGCGGATGTTTTTCAGTGGCAGGGACTGGGAGACTAGTCAGGATCAAGGGAAAGATGAACGAAGCAAAGTACAGAGAGACCCTTGATGAACACCTGCTCCAGAGTGCTCAGACTTCAGACTGGGGTGAAGGTTCACCTTCCAACAGGACAACGACCCTAAGCACACAGCCAAGACAACGCAGGAGTGGCTTCGGGACAAGTCTCTGAATGTCCTTGAGTGGCCCAGCCAGAGCCAGGACTTTAACCCGATCGAACATCTCTGGAGAGACCTGAAAATAGCTGTGCAGCGACGCTCCCCATCCAACCTGACAGAACTTGAGAGGATCTGAAGAGAAGAATTGGAGAAACTCCACAAATACAGGTGTGCCAAGCTTGTAGCGTCATACCCAAGAAGACTTGAGGCTGTAATCGCTGCCAAAGGTGCTTCAACAAGGTACTGAGTAAAGGGTCTGAATACTTATGTAAATGTGATGTTTAAAAAAAAAATTGTTAACATTTCTAAAAAAACTGTTTTTGCTTTGTCATTATGGGGTGGTGTGTAAATTGATGAGGGGGAAAAAAAACTATTTAATCAATTTTAGAATAAGGCTGTAACGTAACAAAATGTGGAAAAAGTCAAGAGGTCTGGATACTTTCGGAATGCACTGTATGCAATCAAACAGGCAAAATGTCAGTATAGAGAAAAAGAAGAGCCGCAATTCAACGTCTCAGACAATCACGGATTACAAAGGGAAAACCAGCCACATCGGACACCGACGCCCTGCTCCCGGACAAGCTAAAACTCCTTCTTCACCCGTTTTGAGGATAACACTGTGCCACCGACGCGGGCCGCTCCCTAGGACTGTGGGCTCTCGATCTCCGTGGCCGACGTGAGTAAGACATTTAAGAGTGTTAACCCTCGCCGCTTACTCAAGAGCATGCACAGGCCAACTGGCTGGAGTGTTTACAGACATTCAATCTCTCCCTAACTCAGTCTGCTGTCCCCACTTGCTTCAAGATGCCCACCATTGTTCCTGTACCCAAGAAAGCAAAGGTAACTGAACTAAATGACTATCGCCCCATAGCACTCATTTCTGTCATCATCAAGAGCTTTGAGAGGTTAGTTAAGGATCATATCACCTCCACCTCACCTGACACCCTAGACTCACTTCAATTTGCATACCGCCCCAATAGATCCACAGATGATGCAATCGCCATCACACTGCACACTGCCCTATCCCATCTGGACAAGAGGAATACCTATGTAAGAATGCTGTTCATTGACTACATCTCAGCCTGCAACACCATGGCCACTCTGCCATATTGAATCCATTTTAGAATAAGGCTGTAACGTAACAAAATGTGGAAAAAGTGAAGCGGTCTGAATACTTTCCGAATGCACTGTAACTATTTGTTCAGCACTTTTGAAAATGTACAGCGACAGAATTCAGAACATGGGCCGTTCTGACAGTGTTCTCCCTGTACACCAAGTCAGAACCATAGGATAAATAAAGGGGGCATATAAGCAGACAATGAAAGCTCTTACAATATTGGATGATTACATTTCTCTAAAACAGGTTATAGGCTACATGTGCACCACCAAGACAGAACAGTAGGCGAAATGAAGAGGGGAAAATATACCAAATTATTAGGGTGAGACACATGGGCTACTAACAGCTTACTACACAACATACACTTAGTATTACTTTCTTAGCTACAGTATACATATCTCCCTGGCATATTACATCATTTATGCAGCAGCGTACAAGACATTTTTGGACTCACCTTGTTGTGCTGTGCTCACTTGAACAGGAAGGGGGCGCGGCAGTCCTTCGTGGGCAAATTTGGTCATCAAACTTTGTCATCAAAGTCTGGCATTCTCTGGCTTTATGGCGCTTTCAAGACAACTGGGAACTCTGGGAAAAAAACAAGGTCGAATCATGATGACGTCAGTGATCTTCAGGTCGGAGCTCTAGAAAAGAGGCCCGAGTTCCCAATTTACAATTCTGAGTTGGATGACCGTTCAAAGCATATTTTATATCCCCCAGTTGGAGCTAGTTTTTTTTCTCCAGATTTCCCAGTTGTCTTGAACTCACTGAAGTAAGATGTCCCAGTTCTGAGTTAACAGTTGATTTGAGCGCGGCAGAAATCATGCTGGATTGACAGCATGGCTAATGTTGAATGTTTATCATTTTAAGCTTGGAAAGGAGAACCATAAACCCAGACTTGGACCACACACCCACTCCACTGAACAGCAGGCTAGTTACTGCTTTGCAACGCTTGCAGTTAGCCACTGATTCCTTCCAAACCACTCACTGTTGAATTTGCGATTTCCAACTTGTTGTGTAATGTTTATGTACAATGGCCGATGAGCACCGATACATTTTATCTATAATTTATTTTCATTATTTATCTTCATATTTAAGGAATAAAAAGGATTTGCCAGTAGATTGTCGACTTGATTCGTGATGACTGCTAGCTAAGATTTTTTAAGTTTGATGTTGACATGATCAGTCCAATCAAAGCTACTGTAGATATAACGTGACGTCATTTTATCTGTGGCCAATGACCTTGAGCCTTCTAGGATGGGCACTTCTAATGTAAATCTATGGCAGCACCAAAGGGTCTTGAATTTTCGAGGTCTACCCTTAGATTTGGCAGTGACTAGTGTCCCCATGAGTGACAGAACACTGAGCCAATCCCAGCGCAACTAGAGAACATTACCAAACCCTGGCTGCCCCTCCACCACAGAAAGCACTGAGCCAGGCTTAAACACCTGCATTTTGGAATGGCCTTAAGAAAGCAAAAAATAGATGACGTTTGTATGCAGCTTTATTAACTCAAAGATTTGTTTCTATATTTTTACGTTGTTTGCAAACTGATATGTGACATCTATTAATGCCAAAATAACATGAAAAACAGGCAACAACAAAAAAGTATTTTGCTAAAAATGTGGGACTCAAAACAGGTGGGAATCTGCCGTTAATGACGGGTCGCCACTGTGGAGGACTACAGGTAAACGTTTTCAGAATTGACATTTTTACAAGAATCGACTGATTGTGACTCAATGTTTTTGCTATCAAACCCAGCTACCAGTTATCAAAATTCAACTCCGCCTAGATTAGAGAACTACCCGGGAAGAAGATCAATAGGAGCTAAAGGCAGTTAGCGTCTATCATATGAATGGAGTCATTACCATGTAACTAATAAACACAGGAGGGTAGATTGTATACATTTGTGGCAATACTTTGTGGGCTACATAAAGTGTAAGACTTACTTTGGCAGTTTCTTCAACTTCTATTTAGTTATACAAACAAATATTGTTACTGTGTAGTCGCCCAATCATGAAATCATTAGTCACAATTCATTTAACGTCGGAAAACGTTTGCCCCCCCATCTACTTTCAGATGTAAAACAATGTAATCCAAGTCCAACAACTGTCACGCAACACAAGCATGCATTCAAGGTTGCTACAATGTTTGACCATCTGACTAGCAGGATAGTAGCCTAGTCGCTACGTCGTACTTACCACCTTCCTTCGGCCGCCACTTTGGAATTATATTCCCGCCGATAACAACTCTGAAGAACAATCCTGGGGGAGTTTCAATCCACAGAAAGCGAAACGACCCAAATAAATTGTTTCGTGTCCGACGCCAGTTGCTTAATGATCGACCAAACCGGGGAAGTTCGTTGAAGAATGTTTGGAATGATAGAACTTGTCTTCCTAGCAGGTGGTGAAAGTGGAGACTTCTCATTGGTCTGCTCCACGAAATGATCTCGGCATAAATGAGGATCATTACGTTGCATCACATCCTTTGCAGGTAGGGTGAATTCAGAAAAAAGTGGGACGTCATGTAAACTGGGACAACTTCATCCTGATGCGTTTTATTTCTTGGTCTGACAAGTGAAACTATTGGAAGTTTGAGTGGTAAGGCTAATGTCGTTTTCCAACAGAAAAGGCTCAGATCGGAATTATGGTTTCAATAAACAAATCAATCAACACCTCACGGCAGAGCGCCTCTCCCCCATGTGACCTACTCGTTGTGTGTATGTACTGACATGTATGTAGAACTGACAGATGCACTACATGTTAATGTTTTGAAATACAGCTCTGGAAAAAAGTAAGAGACCCCTGCAAAATGATCAGTTTCTCTGGTTTTACTATTTATAGGTATGAAGTTTGGGTAAAAAATAACATTTTTGTTTTATTCTATAAACTACTGACAACATTTCTCCCAAATTCCAAATACAAATATTGTCATTTAGAGCATTTATTTGCAGAAAATGACAACTGGTCAAAATAACAAAAAAGATGCAGTGTTGTCAGACCTCGAATAATGCAAAGAAAATAAGTTCATGTTCATTTTTAAACAACACAATAGTAATGTTTTAACTTAGGAAGAGTTTAGAAATCAATATTTGGTGTAATAACCCTGATTTTCAATCACAGCTTTCATGCGTCTTGGCATGCTCTCCACCAGTCTTTCACATTGATGTTGGGTGACTTTATGCCACTCCTGGTGCAAAAATTCAAGCAGCTCGGCTTTGTTTGATGGCTTGTGACCATCCATCTTCCTCTTGATCCCATTCCAGAAGTTTTCAGTGGGGTTCAGGTCTGGAGATTGGGCTGGCCATGACAGGGTCTTGATCTGGTGGTCCTCCATCCACACCTTGATTGACCTGGCTGTGTGGCATGGCGCATTGTCCTGCTGGAAAAACCAATCCTCAGAGTTGGGGAACAATGTCAGAGCAAAAGGAAGTTTTCTTCCAGGGCAACCTTGTACGTGGCTTGATTCATGCGTCCTTCACAAAGACACATCTGCCCGATTCCAGCCTTGCTGAAGCACCCCCAGATCATCACCGATCCTCCACCAAATTTCACAGTGGGTGCGAGACACTGTGGCTTGTAGGCCTCTCCAGGTCTCCGTCTAACCATTAGACGACCAGGTGTTGGGCAAAGCTGAAAATTGGACTCATCAGAGAAGATGACCTTACTCCAGTCCTCTACAGTCCAATCCTTATGGTCTTTTGCAAACCTCAGCCTGGCTCTTCTTTGCTTCTCATTGATGAAGGGCTTTTTTCTAGCTTTGCACGACTTCAGCCCTGCCTCTAGGAGCCTGTTTCGAACCGTCCTCGCCGTGCACTTCACCCCAGCTTCCGTTTGCCAATCTTTTTGCAGGTCACTTGATGTCATCCTACGGTTGTTGAGTGACATTCGAATGAGTTGGCGGTCATCCCGGTCAGTAGAGAGTCGTTTTCGCCCTCTGCCGGTCTGTAGCTCTGTTGTCCCCAATTTCTGCTGCTTGACCTTGAAAATATAAATGCAACATTCAACAATTTAATAGATTTTACTGAGTAACAGTACTGAGAAATCAGTAAATTAAAATAAATTCATTAGGCTCTAATCTAGGGTTTTCACATTACTGGGAATACAGATCTGTTGCTGGATATTGGCGGGAACTGGAACACGCTGTCATACACGTCGATGCAGAGCATCCCAAACATGCTCAATGGGTGACATGTCTCGTGGGTATGCAGGCCATGGAAGAACTGGGACATTTTCAGCTTCCAGGAATTGTGTACAGATCCTTGCGACATGGGGCCGTGTACATTATCATGCTGAAACATGAGGTGATGGCGGCGGATGAATGGCACGACAATGGGGCCTCAGGATCTCGTCACGGCCATCGATAAAATGCAATTGTGTTCGTTGTCCGTAGCTTTATGCCTGTCCACACCAGTGCTCTGGCGACAGTTCCAGTGGACATTTCCTGCAGTCATCTACATGGAACAACAGATGGTCCCCCCCCAAAAAAAAAAAAATCTCAAGGACATTTGTTCTGAAGTGTCTGTCCTATATCTCAGAGAGATAAGAACGATAAGGATTATTATTTTTTTTTTAAATCATGTATATTGAACAAAAATATAAACGCATTCAATTTCAACAATATTACTGAGTTACACTTCATATAAGAAAATCAGTCAATTGAAATATGTGGTCTGCGGTTGTGAGGCCGGTTCCCTGGCAACAGCTCTGATGGACATTTCCTGCAGTCAGCATTCCAATTGCACGTTCCCTCAAAACTTTAGACATCTGTGGCATTGTGTTGTGTGACAAAACTGCACATTTTAGAGTGGCCTTTTATTGTCCCCAGCACAAGGTGCACCTGTGTAATGATCATGCTGTTTAATCAGCTTCTTGATATGCCACACCTGTCAGGTGGATGGATTATCTTGGCAAAGGAGAAATGTTCACTAACAGGGATGTAAACAAATTTGTGCACAACATTTGAGAGAAATAAGCTTTTTGAAACATTTCTGGGATCTTTTAGTTCAGCTCATGAACCATGTGACCAACACTTTACATGTTGCGTTTATATTTCTGTTCAGTGTATATGTGAATCGAGGCAAAGTTGTTTTCTGTTTCAGTCATGTCTTTGGTCACATTCGTGTGAGTCAAACAAAAACACCCAAATGATTGGTTCACAATAGTTCCTAGTCTTTTTGTTGTGCCGGCTCATTTGGCTCCGTTCACGGATAGGCTTGTTAAAAATGCTTACAAAAATCGACTTAGAACCATGAAAAAATTGCATATCTCCAATGTAAAACCCAAAAGGTAGGCTATCATTATGTCAGATCATGAAATGCTCCTTCAAATATACAGTACCAGTCAAAAGTTTGGACACACCTACTCCTTCAAGGGTTTTTCTTTATTTTTACTATTTTCTACATTGAAGAATAATAGTGAAGACATCGAAACTATGAAATAACACACATGGAATCATGTAGTAACCAAAAAAGTGTTAAACAAATCAAAATATTTTATATTTGAGATTCTTCAAATAGCCACCCTTTGCCTTGATGACAGCTTTGCACACTCTTGGCATTCTCTCAACCAGCTTCACCTGGAATGCTTTTCCAACAGTCTTGAAGGAGTTCCCACATATGGTGAGCACTTGTTGGCTGCTTTTCCTTCACTTTGTGGTCCGACTCATCCCAAACCATCTCAATTGGTTTGAGGTCGGGGGATTGTGGAGGCCAGGTCATCTGATGCAGCACTCCATCACTCTCCTTCTTGGTCAAATAGCCCTTAAACAGCCTGGAGGTGTGTTGGGCCATTGTCCTGTTGAAAAACAAATTATAGTCCCACTAAGCCCAAACCAGATGGGATGGCAAATCGCTGCAGAATGCTGTGGTAGCCATGCTGGTTAAGTGTGCCTTGAATTCTAAATAAATCACAGACAGTGTCACCAGCAAAGCACCCCCACACCATAACACCTCCTCCTCCATGCTTTACGGTGGGAACTACACATGCGGAGATCATCCCGTTCACCCACATCGCATCTCACAAAGACACGGCGGTTGGAACCAAAAATCTCAAATTTGGACTCTAGTCCAAAGGACAAATTTCCACCGGTCTAATGTCCATTGCTCGTGTTTCTTGGCCCAAGCAAGTCTCTTCTTCTTATTGGTGTCCTTTAGTAGTGGTTTCTTTGCAGCAAATCGACCATGAAGGCCTGATTCACACAGTCCCCTCTGAACAGTTGATGTTGAGATGTGTCTGTTACTTGAACTCTGTGAAGCATTTATTTGGGCTGTAATCTGAGGCTGGTAACTCTAATGAATTTATCCTCTGCAGCAGACGTAACTCTGGGTCTTCCATTCCTGTGGCGGTCCTCATGAGAGCCAGTTTCATCATAGCGCTTGATGGTTTTTGCGACTGCACTTGAAGAAAACTTCAAAGTTCTTGAAACTTTCCGTATTGACTGACCTATCTTAAAGTAATGATGGACTGTCGTTTCTCTTTGCTTATTTGAGCTGTTCTTGCCGTAATATGGACTTGGTCTTTTACCAAATAGGGCTATCTTCTGTAAACTTTACCTTGTCACAACTGATTTGTTCAAACGTATTAAGAAGGAAAGAAATTCCACAAATTAACTTTTAAGAAGGCACACCTGTTAATTGAAATGCATTCCAGGTGACCACCTCATAAAGCTGGTTGAGAGAATGCCAAGAGTGTGCAAAGCTGTCATCAAGGCAAAGGGTGCAACAATGCAACTACTATCAGCTACTTTCACCAAACACTTACACAAAATGTTAGCGGGTATAACATCTTCCTCTACTTCTCTGCTATTCAAATCTGAAATAATAACATAATTATATGGTATCGATCAAACGTTACAGCTATTTAAGTAACCACATCAACATTGTCTTTAACTTTTTATAAACAAGTGAACTCTTGACCACTTCCCCGAGAAGTTAGACAAAAAGTTAGAGGGTATGACATCTTCGTCTACTTCTCTGCTATTCAAATATGTTTGCGGAACAAATATATCCGCTAAGGATCCAACGATACAGCTGTTTTAGTAACTGCATTAACAAATCTTTCCAACTTTTTCAAAATAATTGTCATTTTGACCACTCCGCCAACGAGTCAGACAAAACTTAGAGCATATGAAATCTTCCTCTACTTCTCTGCTATTCAAATCTGGCGTTTAAACAAAAATATATTCTACCTAATAACAAGTTACAGGTGATTGTAGGAGTTTAGAACGAGGAAAAAATAAGCTAGCTAATTTCTGCTAACAGCTCTCTCATGTCTCATCAAACAGGGCTGTTGCTATGGAAAAAAAAAGGCCAATAGACTAGAACGGTTAAATAATGTACAATTTTAGACCTTTTAGACCAATTTTAGTCTTAAGCTATTAACTCCAAACCAATGTTGAGATGTTTAGACTGACTCTACTTAGATTGCCTGTCAAAATATTTGTTATACTATACAGTGCATTGCATCTGCATTTGGAAAATACTCAGACCCCTTGACTTTTTACACATTTTGTTACGTTACAGCCTTATTCTAAAATTGATTAAATTGTTTTTTTCCCCTCATTAATCGACACACAATACCCCATAATGACAAAGCAGAAACAGGTTAAAAATAAATAAAAAGGAAATGTCACATTTACATAAGAATACAGAACCTTTACTCAGTACTTTGTTGAAGCACCTTTTGCAGCGATTACAGCCTCAAGTCTTCTTGGGTATGACTCTACAAGCTTGGCACACCTGTATTTGGGGAGTTTCTCCCATTCTTCTCTGCTGATCCTCTCAAGCTCTGTCAGGTTGGATGGGGAGCGTCGCTGCACAGCTATTTTCAGGTCTTTTACTAAAGACTGGCTTCCATCTGGCCACTCTACCATAAAGGCCTGATTGGTAAAGTGCTGCAGAGATGGTTGTCCTTCTGGAAGGTTCTGCCATCTCCAAAGAGGAACTCTGGAACTCTGTCAGAGTGACCATCGGTTTCTTGGTCACCTCCCTGACCAAGGCCCTTCTCCCCCGATTGCTCAGTTTGGCCGGGCGGCCAGCTCTAGGAAGAGTCTTGGTGGTTCCAAACTTCTTCCATTTAAGAGAGATGGAGGCCACTGTGTTCTTGGGGACCTTCAATACTGCAGACATGTTTTGGTACCCTTCCCCAGATCTGTGCCTCGACACAATCCTGTCTCGGAGCTCTATGGACAATTCCTTCGACCTCATGGCTTGGTTTTTGCTCTGACATGCACTGTCAACTGTGGGACCTTATATAGACAGGTGTGTGCCTTTCCAAATCATGTCCAATCAATTGAATTTACCACAGGTTGACTCCAATCAAGTTGTAGAAACATCTCAAGGATGATCAATGGAAACAGGATGCACCTGAGCTCAATTTCGAGTCTCATAACAAAGGGTCTGAATACTTATGTAAATAAGGTATATCTGTTTTCTATTTTTAATACATTTGCAAAACATTTATAAACCTGTTTACGCTTTGTCATTATGGGGTATTGTGTGTAGATTTATGAGGACAAACATTGATTTAATCAATTTTAGAATAAGGCTTTAACGTAACAAAATGTGGAAAAAGTCAAGGGGTCTGAATACTTTCCGAATGCACTGTATATCATTTTTTTTACTATAACCATTTAAATTTTGAATAAATTCACATGGGTTTGAATGAGAACCACAGGAATACAGAGGCAGCAATTCAAAATCCTGCTCATTGGCCAATTAAGCTACAAGACCAACTTTAAAACATTCAGGCTATTAAATTCTTTAACACTTTTATAAACTATAACTATATAAATGTCCCTACATTTGCATAAAATAACTCACAAACAGTAACTCTTGAACCGTTCAACCTAGAGATACCAAACCAACTTTCACATGTTCAGGCAATCCTAACTTCACATTCTTTAAAACTCTTATTAACTAATAACTATATACATTTGCATGAATTAGCGTAACATAACCCACCAACAGTAATTATTGAACCGTTCAGGCCTGAGGGCAAAGACTTTCCTCTAGGCTCAGATTAAAGATTTGACAGATAGGAGTGGCCATAGAGTCAGCTACCATCCTCAGTAGCTTTCCTCTGGGCTCAGATTAAAGATATGACAGATAGGAGTGGCCATAGAGTCAGCTACCATCCTCAGTAGCTTTCCTCTGGGCTCAGATTAAAGATATGACAGATAGGAGTGGCTATAGAGTCAGCTACCATCCTCAGTAGCTTTCCTCTAGGCTCAGTTTAAAGATATGACAGATAGGAGTGGCTATAGAGTCAGCTACCATCCTCAGTAGCTTTCCTCTAGGCTCAGATTAAAGATATGACAGATAGGAGTGGCTATAGAGTCAGCTACCATCCTCAGTAGCTTTCCATCTAAGTTGTCAATGCCAGGAGATTTGTCATTATTGATCGATAACAATAGTTTTTCCACCTCTCCCACACTAACTTTACAAAATTCAAACTTGCAATGCTTTTCTTTCATTATTAGTTTTTTAATGCATGGGTACGATGGCTCACTGTTCATTGTTGGTTTTTCCTGCCTAAGTTTGCCCACTTTGCCAACGAAGTAGTCATTCAAATAATTGGCAACATCAAATGGTTTTGAGATGAATAAGCCATCTGATTCGATGAAAGATGGAGTTGAATTTGTCTTTCTGCCCATAATTTCATTTAAAGTACTCCAAAGTTTTTTTCCATCATTCTTTATATCGTTGATCTTGGCTTCATAATCCAGTTTCTTCTTCTTTTTGGTGAGTTTAGTCACATCATTTCTCTATTTGCAGTAAGTCAGCCAGTCAGATGTGCAGCCGGTCTTATTATCCACTCCTTTTGCCCCGTCTCTTTCAACCAGACAGTTTTTCAATTCCTCATCAATCCATGGAGCCTTAACAGTTCTAACAGTCAGTTTCTTAACAGGTGCATTTTTATCAATAATTGGAAGAAGCAATTTCATAAATTCATCAAGTGCAGCGTCTGGATGCTCCTTATTAATCACATCAGACCAACAAATATCTGTAACATCATCCACATAAGAGTCACCGCTAAATCTTTTGTATGATCTCTTATACACTATTTTAGGCCCAGCTTTTGGAACTTTGGCTTTCCTGGATATAGCCACTGTATTGTGATCACTGCATCCAATGGGTACGGATACAGCTTTAGAACAGAGTTCTACAGTATTAGTACAAATGTGATCAATACATGTGGATGATCTTGTTCCTGTAGTGTTTGTAAATCCCTGGTAGGTTGATTAATAACTGTTCTCTATACTTCTGCACGGAAAGCTGTACCGGTGCATCAAGTCTGACACCAACAGGACCCTGAACAGCTTCTATCCCCAAACCAAATGTCTGCTAAATAGCTAACAAAATGGCTGCGTAGACTGAGTTGACCCTTGTTGTCACGGTCGTCAAAGAGCGAAGGAGACCAAAACGCAGCGCGTTGAACGAACATGGCACTTTATTAAATAAAAAGCACGACACTCGACAAAACAAGAAATACGACTAGTGAAGTCCAAACAGTAACACTGACTGAAAAGGAACAAAAACCCACAAATACAATGTGAAAACACACAGTTTAAATATGGCTCCCAATCAGAGATAACGAGCCGACAGCTGACACTCGTTACCTCCGATTGGGAGTCATATGACTAAATCAAGAACACCAAACCCAAACATAGAAATAAACAACCAGAATACCCAACCTAGAAATACACCCAAACAATGAAATTAACAACCCTGGCTCACTAAATAGAGTCCCGGAGCCAGAGCGTGACAGTACCCCCCCCTAAAGGTGCGAACCCCGGGCGCACCAACATAAAGACTAGGGGAGGGTCTGGGTGGGCGTCTGTCCACGGTGGCGGCTCTGGGCCCGGTCGTGATCCCCACCCCACCTTAGTCACTCTCCGCCTCCGTAGCCTCCTCCACATTACCACCCCCCAACTAAACCCCACTGGATTAAGGGGCGGCACCGGACTAAGGGGCAGCACCGGACTAAGGGGCAGCACCGGACTAAGGGACAGTACCTGACTAAGGGGCAGCACCGGACTGAGGGGCAGCACCGGACTAAGGGGCAGCACCGGACTAAGGAACAGTACCTGACTAAGGGGCAGCACCGGACTGAGGGGCAGCACCGGACTGGCTGACGGATCTGGCTGCCCATGGCTGGCTGACGGATCTGGCTGCTCATGGCTGGCTGACGGATCTGGCTGCTCATGGCTGGCTGACGGATCTGGCTGCTCATGGCTGGCTGACGGATCTGGCTGCTCCTGTCTGGCGGAAGGCTCTGGCTGATCCGGTCTGACGGAAGGCTCTGGCTGCTCCGGTCTGACGGAAGGCTCTGGCTGCTCCTGTCTGGCGGAAGGCTCTGGCTGATCCTGTCTGGCGGACGACTCAGGCTGATCCGGTCTGACAGAAGGCTCTGGCTGCTCCTGTCTGGCGGAAGGCTCTGGCTGATCCTGTCTGACGGAAGGCTCTGGCTGATCCGGTCTGACGGAAGGCTCTGGCTGCTCCTGTCTGGCGGACGACTCAGGCTGATCCGGTCGGACGGAAGGCTCTGGCTGCTCCTGTCTGGCGGAAGGCTCTGGCTGATCCTGTCTGGCGGAAGGCTCCAGCGGCTCCGGTCTGGCGGACGGCTCTGACGGCTCATGGCAGACGGGCGGCCTTGCAGGCTCAGGACATATGACCAGTTCACACGCCTTTGGGCAGACGGGCAGTTCAGACCCCGTTGGGCAGACGGCAGACTCTGGCCGTCTGAGGCGCATCGTAGGCCTGGTGCGTGGTGCCGGAACTGGAGGTACCGGGCTGAGGACACGCATCTCAGGGCTAGTGCGGGAGAAGCAACAGGGCATGCTGGACCCTGGGGACGCACATAAGGCCTAGTGCGGGGAGCAGCAACAGGGCATGCTGGACCCTGGGGACGCACATAAGGCCTCGTGCGGAGAGCAGCAACAGGACGCACAGGACTCTGGGGACACACAGGAGGCTTGGTGCGTGGTGTATGCACTGGTGGTAAAGGGCTGGAGACACGCACCATAGAGCCAGTGCGTGGAGGAGACACAGGGCTCTGAAGACGCACTGGAAACCTGGTGCGTGGTGTAGGTACTGGTGGCACTGGGCTGGAGCGAGGAGGTGGCGCCGGAAATACCGGACCGTGCAGGCGTACTGGCTCCCTTGAGCACCGAGCCTGACCAACCTTACCCAGGTTGATGCTCCCCGTCGCCCGACCAGTACGGGGAGGTAGAATAACCCGCACCGGCCTATGTGGGCGAACCGGGAACACCCTGCGCAAGGCTGGTGCCATGTACGCCGGCCCGAGGAGACGCACTGGTGACCGGATGCGTGGGGCCGGCCTCATGACTTCCGGCTCAATGCTCAGTCTAGTCCGGCCGATACGTGGAGCTGGAAGGTACCGAACCGGGCTATGCCTGCGTACAGGAGACACCATGCGCTCTACTGCGTAACACGGTGTCTGCCCGTACTCTCGCTCTCCACGGTAAGTCCAGGGAGTAGGCGCAGGTCTCCTACCTGACTTCGCCACACTCCCTTTTAGCCCCCCCCCAAGAAATTCTTGGGTAGTACCCACAGGCTTCCAGTCTTGCCTCCGTGCTGCCTCCTCATATCGCCGCCTCTCGGCTTTAGCTGCCTCCAGCTCTTCACGAGGACGGCGATATTCTCCCGGTTGTGCCCACGGCCCCTTACCATCCAGAATCTCCTCCCATGTCCATGAATCCTTTATAGGTGGATATTGTTGCCGCTTGACACGCCGCTTGGTCCTTGTATGGTGGGTTTTTCTGTCACGGTCGTCAAAGAGCGAAGGAGACCAAAACGCAGCGCGTTGAACGAACATGGCACTTTATTAAATAAAAAGCACGACACTCGACAAAACAAGAAATACGACTAGTGAAGTCCAAACAGTAACACTGACTGAAAAGGAACAAAAACCCACAAATACAATGTGAAAACACACAGTTTAAATATGGCTCCCAATCAGAGATAACGAGCCGACAGCTGACACTCGTTACCTCCGATTGGGAGTCATATGACTAAATCAAGAACACCAAACCCAAACATAGAAATAAACAACCAGAATACCCAACCTAGAAATACACCCAAACAATGAAATTAACAACCCTGGCTCACTAAATAGAGTCCCGGAGCCAGAGCGTGACACTTGTATTTTATTTTTATTTTTGCACTGACTCGATGCACACTCACAGGGCCGTACACACTCACACATAATATGCACATACATTCATACTGACTCTACACACACACCCCCTCACATACAAGCTGCTGCTACTCTGTTTATCTTATATCCTGTTGCCTAGTCACCTGACCCCTATACATATCTACCTCCATCACTCCAGTATCCCTGCACATTGTAAATATGGTATAGAACTGACCCTGTATATAGTCACCTTACCCCTTTACATATATACCTCCATCACTCCAGTATCCCTGCACATTGTAAATATGGTATAGAACTGACCCTGTATATAGTCACCTGACCCCTATACATATCTACCTCTATCACTCCAGTATCACTGCACATTGTTAATTTGGTATTGAACTGACCCTGTATATAGTCACCTTACCCCTATACATACAGTGGGGGAAAAAAGTATTTAGTCAGCCACCAATTGTGCAAGTTCTCCCACTTAAAAAGATGAGAGAGGCCTGTAATTTTCATCATAGGTACACGTCAACTATGACAGACAAAATGAGAAAACAAAATCCAGAAAATCACATTGTAGGATTTCTAATTAATTTATTTGCAAATTATGGTGGAAAATAAGTATTTGGTCAATAACAAAAGTTTCTCAATACTTTGTTATATACCCTTTGTTGGCAATGACACAGGTCAAGCGTTTTCTGTAAGTCTTCACAAGGTTTTCACACACTGTTGCTGGTATTTTGGCCCATTCCTTCATGCAGATCTCCTCTAGAGCAGTGATGTTTTGGGGCTGTCGCTGGGCAACACAGACTTTCAACTCCCTCCAAAGATTTTCTATGGGGGTTGAGATCTGGAGACTGGCTAGGCCACTCCAGGACCTTGAAATGCTTCTTACGAAGCCACTCCTTCGTTGCCGGGCGGTGTGTTTGGGATCATTGTCATGCTGAAAGACCCAGCCACGTTTCATCGTCAATGCCCTTGCTGATGGAAGGAGGTTTTCACTCAAAATCTCACGATACATGGCCCCATTCATTCTTTCCTTTACACGGATCAGTCGTCCTGGTCTCTTTGCAGAAAAACAGCCCCAAAGCATGATGTTTCCACCCCATGCTTCACAGTAGGTATGGTGTTCTTTGGATGCAACTCAGCATTCTTTGTCCTCCAAACACGACGAGTTGAGTTTTTACCAAAAAGTTATATTTTGGTTTCATCTGACGATATGACATTCTCCCAATCCTCTTCTGGATCATCCAAATGCACTCTAGCAAACTTCAGATGGGCCTGGACATGTACTGGCTTAAGCAGGGGGACACGTCTTGCACTGCAGGATTTGAGTCCCTGGCAGCATAGTGTGTTACTGATGGTAGGCTTTGTTACTTTGGTCCAGCTCTCTGCAGGTCATTCACTAGGTCCCCCCGTGTGGTTCTGGGATTTTTGCTCACCGTTCTTGTGATCATTTTGACCCCACAGGGTGAGATCTTGCGTGGAGCCCCAGATCGAGGGAGATTATCAGTGGTCTTGTATGTCTTCCATTTCCTAATAATTGCTCCCACAGTTGATTTCTTCAAACCAAGCTGCTTACCTATTGCAGAATCAGTCTTCCCAGCCTGGTGCAGGTCTACAATTTTGTTTCTGGTGTCCTTTGACAGGTCTTTGGTCTTGGCCATAGTGGAGTTTGGAGTGTGACTGTTTGAGGTTGTGGACAGGTGTCTTTTATACTGATAACAAGTTCAAACAGGTGCCATGAATACAGGTAACGAGTGGAGGACAGAGGAGCCTCTTAAAGAAGTTGTTACAGGTCTGTGAGAGCCAGAAATCTTGCTTGTTTGTAGGTGACCAAATACTTATTTTCCACCATAATTTGCAAATAAATTCATTAAAAATCCTACAATGTGATTTTGTGGATTTTTTTTCCCTCAATTTGTCTGTCATAGTTGACGTGTACCTATGATGAAAATTACAGGCCTCTCTCATCTTTTTAAATGGGAGAACTTGCACAATTGCCGGCTGACTAAATACTTTTTTCCCCCACTGTATATATATATATATATATATGTTTGTAAATATATGTTTGTAAATATATGTTATTTTAAATATATTTTCCTTTATTATTTTCCCCTAACCCTACCTAATGGACAACAATACTTAGGCTTCCACTTCCAGCTTATACATTTTACATTTTACATTTTAGTCATTTAGCAGATGCTCTTATCCAGAGCGACTTACAGTTAGTGAGTGAATACATTTTTCATACTGGCCCCCCGTGGGAATTGAACCCACAACATACTACATACATTTCACGGACAGTATAGTTTACATTAGTTTGTTTTTAGTCCTAGCGTTCAGCTACCCTCAACCCCTCCCATCTATCTCTGAAGAACATCCAGTTTTGATTTCTAGCTGCCATATATTTTTCCACTGTGCTGTGATGTTTCACAAAAGTTCTGAACTTTTCTATTCTCATAGTTTCTACAGATTGTAAATCAAAGACCTTCGCTAAAAGTATTATTATACTATTGATCGATTGCCTATGATTTTTCAAATCACCCAGCAGTGCTATTTGCAGAGTTGCAATTTTTCAGCTATTCCTGAACCTGCGACCAAAAACAAGCTACGTATGGGCAGTACCAAAACAAGCTACATATGGGCAGTACCAAAACAAGTGATCTAATGATTCTTGCCGCTCACCTTCCCGCACATTTCTCTGCATGCCCTCATTGAAAATGAATGGGGGCAGAACTTCTCCTGGCGATGCTGCGTCTGGTGACAATTCTGTGTACATGTCCTCAAAGATAGAAGGCAGGTGGGAGGAGCGAGAGCAGGTGGGACCATCCTAGCACAATGAGCACTTGTCTCTCAAATACATCGTTACATTTGTTGGTTAGCTAGCTAGCTAATTTTTTTGCCATATTAGCATAGACATGACATCAGTCCAAAAAAAACTCAAAACAATACATGGTATCAATAACAAGATACAATGAGCTGAAATGAGCCACCTAAGATTCCCCACATGGCAGCTTATTGTCATTGTTGCTAGCCATCTGACCGTTCACAATCATAACATGTAACCTTCTGGCCACATCAATGCGCGTGCATACTTTTTGTGACGTTGTCAGCCAATCCGTCTGTAGACCTCCATACAAAAATGTTTCACTTCGTGGTCTTATTTTTCGTGGACAGACTTTGGGCGGAGTAAACCCTCTTGCTTCGCCTCTTTCTCTCTGATTACTTCATGGAGCAAAACATTTATTTTATATAATAACGGAGCATTTTCAAAATTCAAACAAACCCGCTGCAACTAGACATGGAAGTTTTGAAGACGTGTTGTCTTCCGAGCCGGGAATTGAGGAAGTATCGCCAAGTAAAGGTTGGTTGAAAATGGTCTGTTCTATGCTTTACACTACCTACTGTGTAATGGCTGTATGGAAGTATTCACATATCACCACTGTTTCAAAGTGTTGTTAGACAGACAGTTCCATAAATTGACCAGAGAGCAGACTGGCCTGGAAACCAGATGCTGAATTTCATTGAATTTTACGTCTGGCATAAATGAGCGTTTTAAATTGGTGTGTCAAGGGGCTCGTTTGAGTGGTAAGGCGAAAGCAACCGACTGTAGACGAATGTCGAGGAGTTAAGTCAGGGAGGTGCTTCTGCGATAGCCAAAAATCGGACAGTATCTATGTTTCCATTAACTTGTCCAGTGATTTTTTTTTTGTCTGTATGCCCTCTCACCTATCTGTTTCATGTTGTCACAACTTCCGCCGAAGTTGGTGCCTCTCCTTGTGCGGGCGGCTATCGGCGGTCGTCGTCACCGGCCTTCTAGCTGCCACCGATCTACGTTTCTGTTTTCATTTTGTTTTGTCTTGATTGTACACACCTGGTTCCCATCACGTTATGATTATTTCCCTATTTAACCCTCTGCTTCCCTCATGGTTTCGTGCGTGATTGTTCTATGTTTGGTGTTGAATACCGCTGTTTTATTTCCCTGCATGGAAATTAGTTTTGTTGTTTTCCGAGTAAAGTTCGTTATTTACTCAGTACTCCGTCCTACCGTTGCACACTGACACATGTCCCAGGTAGCCTGCGAAAGCCAGCATGGATAGAATGCAATAATTGACTAATATTTACCATATTCTAATCATTCTCATGTGCCAACGTATCACCGAGGTCCTGTAGATCTGAAATAATTGGATAGTACAACTTGCATCCAGCCAACCAGAAAAGCAAGGCGAAGCAATTCAGGCATTCTTGTGTCACTAGAACCGATGTGGATGTGGTGGAGGAGTCAGGCGCAGGACACAGAGGTTAAGTCCAACAGACTTTAATAGTCTAATGTTACGAGAAAAACCCCGACCTCAAAATACACCAAGAGGCGAGGGAAAATTACGCACACGCGTAAACACTAAACACAAAACAAACAGGGTGCAAACACGTAGCTCCGACACAGTGGCAGTCATAACAACACACAATCAATCTAGTGCAAAACAAGGAACTTATAAGACACGTAATCAACACACAAATGGACACAGGTGTAACAGGCAGACAAAAGCAATCAAATGACGAAACATAGAGCGGTGGCAGCTAGTACTCCGGGGACGGCGAACGCCGAAGCCTGCCCGAACCAGGAGGAGGAGCAGTCTCGGCCGAAACCGTGACAGTACCCCCCCCCTTGACGCGCGGCTCCAGCCGTGCGCCGACCCCGGCCTCGGGGACGGCCAGGAGGACGCGGACCCGGGCGCGTGGGATGCCCACGGTGAAACTCAGTCAGGAGGGATGGATCGAGTATGTCCCTCCTGGGCACCCAGCACCGTTCCTCCGGACCGTACCCCTCCCACTCCACGAGATACTGGAGACCACTCATCCGGCGCCTCGAGTCCAAGATGGTCCGGACCCTGTATGCCGGGGCCCCCTCGATGTCCAAAGGGGGCGGAGGGGTCTCTCCTATCTCATCTTCTTGGAGTGGGCCAGCTACCACCGGCCTGAGAAGAGACAAATGGAACGAGGGGTTAATATTTTTATACTCTATAGGCAGTTGTAACCTGTAACACACCTCGTTCAATCTTCTCAGGACTTTGAAGGGCCCCACAAACCGCCGACCCAGCTTCCGGCAGGGCAGGCGGAGGGGCAGGTTTCGAGTCGAGAGCCAGACTCGATCTCCCGGTGCGTACACCGGTCCCTCACTGCGGTGGCGATGGCACGCTGCAGATGGACATGGGCAGCGTCCCACGTCTCCTCCGAGCGCCGAATCCACTCGTCCACCGCAGGGGCCTCGATCTGGCTCTCGTGCCATGGTGCCAGGACCGGCTGATAACCTAAAACACACTGGAAAGGTGTTAAATTGGTGGAGGAGTGGCGGAGAGAGTTCTGGGCCATCTCTGCCCAGGGGATGAACCTAGACCACTCCTCCGGCCGGTCCCGGCAATAGGACCTCAAAAACCTACCCACATCCTGGTTGACACGTTCCACCTGCCCATTGCTCTCTGGGTGGTACCCCGAGGTAAGGCTTACCGAGACCCCCAACTGTTCCATGAACGCCCCCCAAACTCTGGAGGTGAAATGGGGACCTCAGTCAGACACTATATCCTCGGGGACCCCATAGTGCCGGAACACATGGGTAAATAGGGCCTCAGCGGTTTGTAGGGCAGTAGGGAGACCCGGCATGGGAAGGAGACGACAGGCCTTGGAAAACCGATCCACAACGACCAAAATGGTGGTATTCCCCTGGGAGGGGGGTAGGTCGGTTACGAAATCCACCGATAGGTGGGACCATGGTCGTTGTGGAACGGGCAGGGGATGTAGCTTACCCCTGGGCAAATGTCTAGGCGCCTTACACTGGGCACACACCGAGCAGGAGGAGACATAAACCCTCACATCCCTAGCTAACGTTGGCCACCAGTATTTCATGCTAAGACAGTGCACGGTCCGGCCAATACCTGGATGTCCAGAGGAGGGTGATGTATGAGCCCAATAAATAAGTCGATCACGAATCTCGAGCGGAACGTACGTCCGCCCCACAGGACACTCGGGGGGAGTAGGGTCGGTACGCAGTGCCCGCTCGATTTCCGCATCGACCTCCCATACCACCGGAGCCACCAAACAAGACTCCGGCAATATGGAAGTAGGCTCGTTGGACCTCTCCTCTGTGTCATACCGCCGGGACAGGGCGTCTGCCTTATCATTCTGGGACCCAGGGATGTATGTGATCTTAAAAACAAACCGGGTTAGGAACATGTTCCACCTAGCCTGACGAGGGTTCAATCTCCTAGCTGCCCGGATGTACTCCAGGTTACGGTGATCAGTCAGAATGAGGAAAGGGTGTTGAGCCCCCTCAAGCCAATGCCTCCACACCTTTAGGGCCTGGACTACGGCTAACAGCTCCCTGTCCCCAACATCATAGTTGCGCTCCGCCGAGCTGAGCTTCTTGGAGTAGAACGCACAGGGGCGGAGTTTAGGTGGCGTGCCGGACCGTTGTGACAGGACTGCCCCAATACCGGTCTCGGACTCGTCTACCTCTACTTGGAATGGTAAAGAGGGATCCGGATGCGCCAGCACAGGAGCCGAGGTGAACAGGTTCTTTAGTTTGACAAATGCCCTGTCCGCCTCAGCCGACCACTGCAAACGAACCGGACCCCCCTTTAGCAGGGACGTAATGGGAGCTGCAACCTGTCCAAAACCCCGAATAAACCTCCGGTAGTAATTAGCAAAACCCAAGAACTGCTGCACCTCTTTTACAGTGGTTGGAGTTTGCCAATTACGCACGGCCGATACCCGGTCTACCTCTATCTCCACACCAGACGCGGACAACCGATAACCCAAAAAGGAGACGGACTCCTGGAAGAACAGGCATTTCTCTGCCTTGACATACAAGTCATGCTCCAACAGTCTTCTCAACACTCGGCGCACCTGGGCTACATGCTCGGCTCGTGTAGAAGAATACACTAGGATGTCGTCGATGTAAACTACTACACCCTGCCCATGCATGTCCCGGAAAATCTCGTCAACAAAGGATTGGAAGACTGAAGGAGCATTCATTAACCCGTATGGCATGACGAGATACTCGTAATGACCCGAGGTGGTGCTAAATGCTGTTTTCCATTCATCCCCCTCCCTAATGCGCACCAGATTGTACGCGCTCCTGAGATCCAACTTTGTGAAGAACCGCGCTCCGTGTAATGATTCCGTCATCGTCGCAATCAGTGGAAGTGGGTAACTGTATTTAACTGTGATCTGATTGAGACTACGGTAATCAATACACGGGCGCAATCCCCCGTCCTTCTTCTTCACAAAGAAGAAACTCGAGGAGACCGGGGAAGTGGAGGACCGTATGTATCCCTGTGCCAAGGACTCGGCTATGTAAGTCTCCATAGCCGCTGTTTCCTCTTGAGACAGGGGGATACACACGACTCCGTGGAAGAGCCGCTCCTGTCTGGAGATTTATCGCACAGTCCCCTTGTCTATGAGGAGGTAGCCGTGTTGCCCTCGATTTGCTAAACACGAGTGCTAAATCCTCATACTGAGGGGGAATGCGCAGTGCGGGCACTTGGTTCGGACTCTCTACCGAGGTCGCCCCTACGGAAACACCTAGACATCTCCCTACACACTGGGCAGACCACTCCATAAGAGCCCTCTGTTGCCACGCTATGGTAGGATCATGGGTGCTTAACCAGGGAAGGCCCAACACCACGGGGTACGCAGGAGAGTCAATCAGATAAAACTGAATGATCTCCTCATGACCCCCTGCGTCGTCATCGTCAGTGGTGCTGTGACCTCCCTGATCAGGCCCGACCCCAGCGGCCGGCTGTCTAATGCGTGGACAGGAAATTGAGCTTCTACCGGCCGAAGGGGAATTCCTAACCTACAACAAAATGCCCGATCAATAAAGTTCCCAGCTGCGCCTGAATCTACTAGCGCCTTATGCTGGGAATGAGGTGCCACCTGTGGAAATCTCACAGGAATACTCATGTGACCAACAGAAAGCTCTGGGTAAGTGGGGCGCCTACTCACCTGAAATGACTCCCCAGTGCGTGGCCTGTTGTCACCTCTCCCAGGAGACCCTCCCCAGCACCTGGCCGCGGTGTGTCCTCCACGACCACAGGTGGTGCAGGGGATGGCCCCCCTCGGGTTCCCTCTCCTCCTCTCTCTAGCGCCAGCACCCCCGAGCTCCATGGGAATCGGCTCGGAGGTGCTGGAGGGTGGAATGGACGACCCCCACTCGGGACGTCCCGCGGGTAGCCAGCAGGGTGTCTAGACGGATGGAAATGTCCACCAACTGGTCGAACGACAGGTTGGTGTCCCTGCAGGCCAGCTCACGACGAACGTCCCTCTCGTAGGCTACACCGGTAGTGGTCGATGAGGGCCCTCTCATTCCACCCCGCATCCGCCGCTAGTGTCCGGAACTCCAGTGCGAACTCCTGTGCGCTCCTCTTCCCCCTGTCGGAGGTGGAATAGACGCTCCCCCGCCGCTTTCCCCTCAGGTGGATGATCGAAGACAGCCCTGAAGCGGCGGGAGAACTCCGCGTAGGTGATGGTTGCGGCGTCTATTCCCCTCCATTCGGCGTTGGCCCACTCCAACGCCTTGCCGGATAGACAGGAGATGAGGGCGGAGACGCTCTCGTATCCCGAGGGCGCCGGGTGTATGGTGGCAAGGTAAAGTTCCACCTGCAGGAGGAATCCCTGACACCCGGCTGCAGAACCGTCATATGCCCTCGGGAGCGAGAGCCGAATGCCACTGGGTTCCGGTGCTGAGAGAGGAGGACTGGCCGTTGGTGATGGGATGTTGTAAGAGTGCGTGGGCACCTCTCGATTCACCAGTCGGCGCAGAGTGTGGGACACCTCGTCCATGGCGGCCCCGAGTTGCCGGATCATGGTGTCCTGGTAGTTGATCCGGTCTTCCAGGGATTCGGGTGCCGCCGCTGTTCCTGCTGACTCCATGGTGGTGTGTTGTTCTGTCACTAGAACCGATGTGGATGTGGTGGAGGAGTCAGGCGCAGGACACAGAGGTTAAGTCCAACAGACTTTAATAGTCTAATGTTACGAGAAAAACCCCGACCTCAAAATACACCAAGAGGCGAGGGAAAATTACGCACACGCGTAAACACCAAACACAAAACGAACAGGGTGCAAACACGTAGCTCCGACACAGTGGCAGTCATAACAACACACAATCAATCTAGTGCAAAACAAGGAACTTATAAGACACGTAATCAACACACAAATGGACACAGGTGTAACAGGCAGACAAAAGCAATCAAATGACGAAACATAGAGCGGTGGCAGCTAGTACTCCGGGGACGGCGAACGCCGAAGCCTGCCCGAACCAGGAGGAGGAGCAGTCTCGGCCGAAACCGTGACATCTTGAAAGTCAGGATAATCCTTGTCCTCCAAATAAACATTATTTGTATAGTTTGAAAATGGATTTTGCAAGCAGTAGTAGTCATATAATTAAATGTGGAGTGGAGCTTTATAGTTACGCGTTGACATCGTGCCCTGCTGACCTTCAAAATGATTCGGCAATAATCATTCATTTGAAAAACACAGTTTCGATCATTTGTCGAAATGAAGAAAGTTTGACAAAAATTAAAAATCCAACCCTGTTGAACGGATAACGTTTTTGTTGACCTTTAGAACATTTGTCCTATACAGTATATGCTGTTTCCATTACACATCGCAATGATTTTTGCGGCATTGCTTTTGTTGAATATACCTGGGTCCATAGAAACCTGCCTATAAGTTGAATGCACCAAGTTGTAAGTCGCTCTGGAGAAGAGCGTCTGCTAAATGACGTAAATGTAAATGCACTGACGTGTTGAATATACCTGTGTCCATAGAAACCTGATGTGGTTTTTCCAACAGCAAGGCTCCGCGCATCATGGCAGTGTTGCCATTGTTTAGAAAAGTTGTTCTTCATGTCCAACCTCCATATCACACACTCACACTCACACACACACACTCGCAAACTGAAAACATACGTGTGTACTAGTGGTGCGCGGGTCAGC
Source organism: Coregonus clupeaformis (assembly GCF_020615455.1). NCBI lineage: Eukaryota > Metazoa > Chordata > Actinopteri > Salmoniformes > Salmonidae > Coregonus > Coregonus clupeaformis. The sequence goes on from NW_025533461.1 coordinate 1,891,109, forward strand.
GGTTTGTTCACTCGCACCCGCCCACAATTGCTAATGACCCATCCGCAACTGCCCGACGACTATATGTGATAAAGTGAAAATCTGAGGCCTGCAACCGGCCGGGTCTTTCCAGATCGACATCGAAATTGGGCGTTTATTCATGTCCTGAGGACGTTGGGAAATGCCTTCACAACCGGCCACTAGGGGGGCAACAGTGAGAGCTATAACCATCAAGTACATTTTAAACATTTTAGTCATTTAGCAGACGCTCTTATCCAGAGCGACTTACAGTTAGTGAGTGTGCTAGGGCGTTGTGGACGGGGATGGTGAATGGGCGTAATTCCATTACTCTGGATCAGAAGGTTGTGTGTTCGATCCCCAGTTACTGATAACTGTTATCGGCATCTCACAACCCTTTCAAGCCTTACACTCCATTCCCCATCCCCCACGACCGGAGCCTGAGAGTCTAGGGGGTACCATAAACCGGCTTTTCAAAACTCTCTCTGACCATGTGCGAATCTGGGCCCAGATTGGTTGCTAAGGGGCATGTTGTTACGGGGGGGGGGCAGGACAACATGACAACTCATCTGACTGTGCAGGCCGGTGTCTCTTCACTCATCTGAGTGGACTTGCGAGATGGACTGTGTGCAGAAAACCACATCCTTCCCACATCGATTCCATGTCTGTTGCGCGTGTGTATGGCAATTAAGTATCCTTGTGTGTAACTCTGAGGTTGTCTCATTCCCCTCTTACACAGAACGGCCTAAACGGAGAGTCGCTCTCTGTCACCAGACGTGGACAACGATGGTCACTGACTTGACAATAGGGATCCGCTCGAACGCGCTCAATGTTAGCTAGCAACCTGGCTGCACTGTCTTCTTCTATGGTATTATGGCAGTCTGCAAATAAACAAGGTGCATGCCGCCAACCTACTGTATTGGAGTGTGTAGTCAATCACAGCGTACAGACTAAATGAAGAAAGAAAGAAACATTAAGAAAAACTTAACCCTCCTACCTAATCCTGTACTAATAACCTCTAAACCCATCCCCCAAACTATTGCACTGTGTTTTTTACAGGTTCACTGTGTCATGTCAACAGAATATTAACTGCCACCGTGTAGCTCGGGGGAGAACTGCTTTCAAACACTATACATACATGTTTCATATATACTTAGTGTTCATCATCATGCATATTTAAATGTGTGTGTGTGAGCGAGCGTGTGTGTGTGTGTGTGTGTGTGTGTGTGTGTGTGTGTGTGTGTGTGTGAGCGAGCGTGCGTGCGTGTGTGTGTGTCCGCACGTGTGGAAACTCAGTTAACTCTGTGTGTCCACTATGTCTCCCATTGGAAACTCAGTTAACTCTGTGCGTTCACTATGTCTCCCATTGGAAACTCAGTTAACTCTGTGCGTTCACTATGTCTCCCATTGGAAACTCAGTTAACTCTGTGCGTTCACTATGTCTCCCATTGGAAACTCAGTTAACTCTGTGCGTCCACTATGTCTCCCATTGGAAACTCAGTTAACTCTGTGCGTTCACTATGTCTCCCATTGGAAACTCAGTTAACTCTGTGCGTCCACTATGTCTCCCATTGGAAACTCAGTTAACTCTGTGCGGGAGTCTTCCTGAGTGTATAATCTATGGATGACAAAAACAACAGATGTCAGAAAACGCCAAATAGAAAAGAGAGCTTTTATTATAAAAGCCCTTTTTAATATCAACAGTTGTAACAAGGAGCTTTTATGGGAACCAGGCCTAGACCGCAACGAGCAAGCAGAAGCACAGTATGCAGGACCAACTAGAGAGGAAGACAGCTCAGAGCGGATGAGTCTTAACTTAGCGGTGGTACGCCACCCTGGTTGAGGAAGAGTCTATCTGGGGTTGCTGGGAGGTTGTTTTGGGTAGGCCTGAGAGTCCTGGGCCTACAGTAGTTCCTTCACCCCAGAGACAGACATCTTTCCCCTGGACAACTGCCACCAGAGCCAATGTCATCCTCCGTACCTGCAGCACGGGAGCAATAGATATACTTTACTGGCATTCTCCACCAGGTGGCGCACAGCACCCAAGTAACAAGGTGGCTGGTGACTAGGATTACATCAGGAGTGCTGAATAAGAAAACATGGACAGCATGATCCTAGATTAGAATTCCTCTAATATGCTTGATAGCCTACGTGGTCCAGATGTGGACCATTTGAAATTAAAGCAACACAACACAACACTGACCTGTTTGTAGAGAAAGCTCCCAGAACTGAATATCTCTGTAAGACTAAAACAAAAGGGAATGCATTGCAGATTCACATAATTTTCATGAAACAACATCTGTGATGACATCTAAATACAAGCCTGGAGGTTTGAAATACTATTTATATAAAATACCACAGAACAGTGGCAATCCGTCATTCAGGTTAGGTGTGGCAGAGCGCCACCTGTTTAGCTAAAATATATACAATGCCCTTGCTGATGGAAGGAGGTTTTCACTCAAAATCTCACGATACATGGCCCCATTCATTCTTTCCTTTACACGGATCAGTCGTCCTGGTCCCTTTGCAGAAAAACAGCCCCAAAGCATGATGTCTCCACCCCCATGCTTCACAGTAGGTATGGTGTTCTTTGGATGCAACTCAGCATTCTTTGTCCTCCAAACACGACGAGTTGAGTTTTTACCAAAAAGTTATATTTTGGTTTCATCTGACCATATGACATTCTCCCAATCCTCTTCTGGATCATCCAAATGCACTCTAGCAAACTTCAGACGGGCCTGGACATGTACTGGCTTAAGCAGGGGGACACGTCTGGCACTGCAGGATTTGAGTCCCTGGCGGCGTAGTGTGTTACTGATGGTAGGCTTTGTTACTTTGGTCCCAGCTCTCTGCAGGTCATTCACTAGGTCCCCCCGTGTGATCATTTTGACCCCACGGGGAGAGTCTCCCGAGTGGCGCAGTGGTCTAAGGCACTGCATCGCAGTGCTAGCTGTGCCACTAGAGATCCTGGTTCGAATCCAGGCTCTGTCGTAGCCAGCCGCGACCGGGAGACCCATGGGGCGGCGCACAATTGGCCCAGCGTCGTCCAGGGTAGGGGAGGGAATGGCCGGCAGGGGATGTAGCTCAGTTGGTAGAGCATGGCGTTTGCAACGCCAGGGTTGTGGGTTCGATAAAATAATGTATGTGCTAACTGTAAGTCGCTCTGGATAAGAGCGTCTGCTAACTGACTAAAATGTAAATGTAATCTTGCGTGGAGCCCCAGATCGAGGGAGATTATCAGTGGTCTTGTATGTCTTCCATTTCCTAATAATTGCTCCCACAGTTGATTTCTTAAAACCAAGCTGCTTACCTATTGCAGAATCAGTCTTCCCAGCCTGGTGCAGGTCTACAATTTTGTTTCTGGTGTCCTTTGACAGCTCTTTGGTCTTGGCCATAGTGGAGTTTGGAGTGTGACTGTTTGAGGTTGTGGACAGGTGTCTTTTATACTGATAACAAGTTCAAACAGGTGCCATTAATACAGGTAACGAGTGGAGGACAGAGGTGCCTCTTAAAGAAGAAGTTACAGGTCTGTGAGAGCCAGAAATCTTGCTTGTTTGTAGGTGACCAAATACTTATTTTCCACCATAATTTGCAAATAAATTAATGAAAAATCCTACAATGTGATTTTCTGGATTTTTTTCTCTCATTTTGTCTGTCATAGTTGACATGTACCTATGATGAAAATTACAGGCCTCTCTCATCTTTTTAAATGGGAGAACTTGCACAATTGGTGGCTGACTAAATACTTTTTTCCCCCACTGTACATATGAGATGAGTAGTCCAAGATATGTAAACATTATTAAAGTGACTAGTGTTCCATTTCTTAAAGTTGCCAGTGATTTTAATAGGCAGCAGCAGCCTCTAATGTGCTAGTGATGGCTATTTAACAGTCTGATGGCCTTGAGATAGAAGCTGTTTTTCATTCTCTCGGTCCCAGCTTTGATGCACCTGTACTGACCTCGCCTTCTGGATAATAGCGTTGACAGGCAGTGGCTCGGGTGGTTGATGTCCTTGATAATCTTTTTGGCCTTCCTGTGACATGGGTGCTGTATGTGTCTTGGAGGGCGGGGTTCAGACCCAGAGCCTCAAGCTTAATGATGAGCTTGGAGGGTACTATGGTGTTGAATGCTGAGCTATAGTCAATGAACAGCATTCTTACATAGGTATTCCTCTTGTCCAGATGGGATAGGGCAGTGTGCATTGTGATGGCGATTGCATCGTCTGTGGATCTATTGGGGCGGTAATCAAATTGAAGTGGGTCTAGGGTGACAGGTAAGGTAGAGGTGATATGATCCTTGACTAGTCTCTCAAAGCACTTCATGATGACAGAGGTGAGTGCTACAGGGCGATAGTCATTTAGTTCAGTTACCTTTGCTTTCTTGGGTACAGGAACAATGGTGGCCATCTTGAAGCATGTGGGGACAGCAGACTGGGATAGGGAGAGATTGAATATGTCCATAAACACACCAGCCAGCTGGTCTGCGCATGCTCTGAGGACACGGCTAGGGATGCCGTCTGGGCCGGCAGCCTTGCGGGGGTTAACATGCTTAAATGCCCTGATAAATCTACCCTGATTGATTTGATATTGACAAATGTTCCACATAAATATTCTGCGGTTGGTGTTTTTTGTAATGATTTAAGTGACCATTGTGCTGTTGTTGCTGTTAGAAATACTAAGGTTCCAAAGACAAATCCACGTTTTATTCGTAAGAGAAATTTGAAGTGTTTTAATGAGCAGGCTTTCTTTCATGATTTGTTTTATTTTGACTGGAGCAAGATTGAGCTTATCCCTGATGTGGAAACTGCCTGGATATTCTTTCATGATGGTTTTTTCCAAATAGTAAACAAACATGCACCATTCCGCAGGTTCAGGGTTAAAGGGCGGGATAATCCATGGTTTTCTTCTGAGCTGTCTTGTATTATTCACGACCGTAATCTAGCCTGGGCTAAAGCAAGGAAATCTTGTTCTGATGCTGATTGGCTTATTTTTAGGCAGTTAAGAAACAAGTGTTATTTTCTTCTCAGGAAGGCCAAGTCTGAATATTTTATGTCTGTTACCACTGATAACCTGAATGACCCTAGAAAGTTTTGGAACGCTATTAAGTCTATGTCTGGTAACAGTAATGTTAATGAATTACCGTCATGTGTTTTGAAGGACTCTGTTGCTATATATGACAAAACTGAAATGCTGAATTGTTTCAATGAGCACTTTGTATCATCTGGTAGGCTGTTTGATTCAGTGTCCTCTGTCTCTGTACAACCCTGTGTGGATGAACCAGTGTCCTCTGTCTCTGTACAACCCTGTGTGGATGAACCAGTGAGAGCTGGTCAAACTTTTAGTTTTCTGCCATTCTCAGTGCAGGTGGTACATAAAGCCCTGAAATCCTTAGATCAAAGAAAGCCTGCAGGTCCTGATCTTTTGGATTCCTGCTTTTAAATCTGGCAGCTGATTTCATAGCTGAACCACTTACATATCTGTTCAATCTAACCCTGGAATGTAATGAAATTCCAAAGATCTGGAAATCAGCATTTGTCCTACCACTTTTAAAAGGGGGGAGATCCAACTCTTTTAAATAATTATAGGCCAATCTCAAAGCTGTCACCCCTGGTGAAAATACTTGAAACCCTTGTAAGTGAACAGCTAAAAGAGTTTTTATTTACTAACTCTATTTTATCAATGTATCAATCGGGCTTCAGGAAGAAGCATAGCACAATTACAGCAGCCATGAAGGTTTTAAATGATATCACTGAAGCCCTTGACAAAAAACAGCACTGTGTCTCACTTTTTATTGATCTCTCTAAGGCTTTTGATACAGTTGATCATGCTATACTAAGGCAGAGATTGTTGAGTGTAGGTCTTTCGGAGCATGCAGTTGCATGGTTTGCTAACTATCTGTCTGATAGAACTCAGTGCACTCAATTTGATGGGCTTATGTCTGTTAAATTGTCTGTCCTGAATGGTGTGCCCCAGGGCTCTGTACTTGGTCCTCTCTTATTCACTATTTATATTAATGATTTAGACAAAAATGTCCAAAATGCACAACTTCATTTTTATGCTGATGATACTGTTATTTACTGTTGTGCCTCATCTCTTACAAAAGCTTTCCAGAACTTGCAAACTGCTTTTTATACTGTTCAACATACCTTGTGTCAATTGAAGCTTATCCTCAATACTGACAAAACTAAACTAATGGTGTTTTCTAATGCAAGAAATAGACCTCTGAACCTTTCACCTGTTACTACCTGTCAGGGCAAGGAGATTGAGGTTGTAACCTCATATAAATATCTTGGAATTCTAATTGATGACGGCCTCTCTTTTAAATTGCATATTCAACAACTTACAAAAAAATTGAAGCTGAAATTGGGATTTTATTTTAGGAATAAGGCCTGTTTTTTCTTTTGAAGCCAGAAGGAGGCTAGTATCAGCTACATTTATGCCTTTACTAGACTATGGGGATATTTTATATATGAATGCTTCCGCTCAGTGTTTGAGATCAATTGACACTCTTTATCATGGTACTTTGAGATTTATTTTAAACTGCAAAACCCTTACGCACCACTGTACTTTGTATACCAGGGTTGGCTGGCCTTCTCTAGTCACTCGTAGGCTCAGTCACTGGTATACTTTTATTTACAAAGCCATTTTGGGTTTACTACCTTTTATTTGGGCATTTTTATTGTTCAGAAATGTGGTGGGTACTCTCTTCGTTCACTGGACTTTATCCTGCTAACTGTTCCAAATGTCCGAACTGAATTTGGTAAAAGGTCTTTTATGTACTCTGCGCCATCGTCTTGGAACACCTTACAAAATAATTTTAAACTGGAAGAACTTGTCCCGATTGGTGTTTTTAAATCTCTGATGAAGGATTTTGAGGCTGATTCCCTGACCTGTCAATGTCTTTAATTTGCTGTTTTTGATATTGTTATACTCTTGTGAATTCATGAATGGTTTTTACAAGATTACTTGTAGTTTTTCATGTTGTCTGTCTGTAATTTTTTGTAATGACTTGGTGCTGCCTATCTTGGCCAGGACGCTCTTGAAAAATATATTTTAAATCTCAATGAGCCCTTCCTGGTTAAATAAAGGTTAAATAAATAAAAATAAAATAAATGTCTTAATCACGTCGGCCATGGAGAAGAAGAGGCCACAGTCCTTGGTAGTGGGCCTCGTTAGTGGCACTGTGTTATCCTCAAAGCGGGCGAAGAAGGTGTTTAGCTTGTCTGGAAGCGAGACGACGGTGTCGGCGACATGGCTGGTTTTCCTTTGTAGTCTGTGATTGTCTGTAGACCCTGCCACATACGCCTCGTGTCTGAGGCGTTGAACTGCGACTCCACTTTGTCTCTATACTGATGTTTTGCCAGTTTAATTGCCTTGCGGAGTGAGTAGCTACACTGTTTGTATTCTGCCATATTCCCAGTCACCTTGCCATGGTTGAATGCGGTGGTTCGCGCTTTCAGATTTGCGCGAATGCTGCCATCTATCCACGGTTTCTGGTTAGGGTAGGTTTTAATAGTCACAGTGGGCACAACATCACCTATACACTTCTTTATAAACCCAGTCACTGTTTCAGTGTTTACGTCTAAATTATTTTTGGAAGCTACCCGGAACTTATCCCAGTCTGCTTGATCAAAACAATCTTGAAGCGTGGATTCCGATTGGTCAGACCAGTGTTGAATAGTCCTTAGCACGGGTACTTCCTGTTTGAGGGTCTGCCTATAGGAAGGGAGAAGCAAAATGGAGTCGTGGTCAGATTTGCCGAAAGGAGGGCGGGGAGGGCCTTATAACCATCCCGGAAGTTTGAATAGCAATGGTCGAGAGTTTTGGCAGCGTGAATACAACAGTCGATATGTTGATAGAACTTCGGCAGCCTAGTCCTCAAATTTGCTTTGTTAAAATCCCCGGCAACAATAAATGCAGCCCCAGAATATGTGGTTTCCAGTTTGCATAAGGTCCGGTGAAGTTCTTTGAGGGCCGTCGTGGTATCGGCTTGAGGGGGGATATACACGGCCGTGACTATAACTGAATAAAATTATCTTGGGAGATAATATGGTCGGCATTTTGATTGTGAGATATTCTAGGTCGGGTGAACAGAAGGACTCGAGTTCCTGTATGTTACTTCAATTACACCATGAGTCATTAATCATGAAACACACACCTCCGCCCTTCTTCTTCCCGGAGAGATATTTATTCCTGTCTGCGTGATGAACTGACAACCCATCTGGCTGGACTGATTTCAACAGAATATCCCAAGAGAGCCATGTTTCCGTGAAACAGAATATGTTACAGGCCTTGATGTCTCTCTGGAAAGAAATCCTTGCCCAGAGTTCGTTGATCTTGTTAACCAAAGACTGAACATTAGCGAGTAGTATACTTGGAAGCGGTGGGTGGTGTGCGTGCCTCCTAAGTCGAACCAGCAGGCCGCTCCGAGTGCCTCTCCTCTGCCGCTGGAATCAGTTCAGTTGCCCTGGGGAGAGCAAACAAAGGATCTGCTTCGGGAAAGTCGTATTCCTGGTCGTAATGCTGGTGAGTTACCGCCGCTCTGATATCCAATAGTTTTTCCCGGCTGTATGTAATGATGCCAAACACTTTCTGAGCTAATAATGTAAAAAAATAATACATCAAAAAACAAAATACTGCAAAGTTTCCTAAGAGCTAGTCGCGAGGCCGCCATCTTCGTCGGCGACAAATACAACAGTCAAGGTATTGGAGTAGACATCACAAAGCCCTGACCTCAATCCTATATAAAATGTGTGGGCAGAACTGAAAAAGCATGTGCGAGCAAGTAGGCCTACAAACCTGACTCAGTTACACCAGCTCTGTCAGGAGGAATGGGCCAAAATTCACCCAACTTATTGTGGGAAGCTTCTGGAAGGCTACCCGAAACGTTTGACCCAAGTTAAACAATTGAAAGGCAATGCTACCAAATAATAATTGAGTGTATGTAAACTTCTGACCCACTGGGAATGTGATGAAAGAAATACAAGCTGAAATAAATCATTCTCTCTACTATTATTCTGACATTTCACATTCTTAAAATAAAGTGTTTGATCCTAACTGACCTAAGACAGGGAATTTTTACTAGGATTAAATGTCAGGAATTGTGAAACACTGAGTTTAAATGTATTTGGCTAAGGTGTATGTAAACTTCCGACTTCAACTGTATCTATAACTGGGCTAATAACTCACTAACTAGAGAATAATATTAACAGATGTACACATTCTGCTCTATGCTCTGATCTGAAAAGCACATTCACTAGCAGGTGATTGAAAGACCGCTGTGGGCTACCCCAGCCAATATAATTCTACTCCGTTGAGCTATGGCTCTGCCTACAACAAAATCACAGACTCAATCTTGTACAGTTTAGATTTGTTTTGGTTTGTTGCATTGAAAAGGGTTCTGATATAATGTTGATTCGATCACAGAAAAAAACGTTGATCTATATAGTGAAACTAATGGGTCGAACTCAGTGAAGCTCAACCTCTTGCGTCTCTGCGCAGCCTGGCATTTCTTTTGCGCGGCAGTCCTGGAGTAGGTGTGCTGCCGTGCACAGTTTAGAGGGAACATTGCCTGTAAGGGTAAAGGAGGTCGAAGTAGCAAGGAACAAGGAACAGGGAACAAGGAACAAGTGCAATATGACTGTTCTTTTCTTTTCTTTCCCCAATTCCCTTGTTTTTCTGCGTTAAAGTTCCCAGGTTTTCACCCCACCCAGTAGGTGGCGGCATGCACCTTTCAGGTATGTTTGCGAACCGCCAAAATACCATAGAAGTAGAAGAAGAGCGGAAGCAAAGCGCCCCCCCAAACGTCGGTGTTTTCGTAGCCCGTATTTAGGATTTGTGAACATAAACGCGGCTCACCATCGGGTATTTCCACAAAGAAATACCTTCACCGGGTTCTCTAAAGAGGAAGCTTTCTCTATGGTGTTTATACAGATGTCTAATCGAATAGTTTATGTTCCCTTTGTCGTTGTTTTGAGAAGAGGCTAGCTAGCTAGTTAATGCTAGCTATTCATTGTCAATGCAATGGTCTAACGTTAGCATTAGTTGTCTCTTCGGATCTGTCAATTTATCCAGCCAGCTACCGAGCTAGCTAGCTAGATACGTAGAAAGCAGCCTGTGTACATTGACATATGGCTATGTAGGTATCACAAAGTATAACGTTACTAACTAAATAATCAAGGTTTTTCAGCGAGCCAAGTAACGTTACAGTACGTTGATAGACACTGTAAATAGTGTTGTTTTACGGTTATCCAACACGTAAATTAGCTAGCTAACCTGGCAAGCTTGCTAGCTAGCTGGTTCTGTTTATGTGTTGGAACAGCACGTCGGAGCTAACGTTAGCCACCAAGCCATGGAGATATGTGTGTACCTAGCTAGCTAACATTAGATACAGGATTAGACAGCTATATTTCCCCCCCGGTTTGTTTACTTTCCTTGGTAGCTAGCAAAGTAGCTAACTTCTCTTAAATTGCGTTGTTTCCTGGTAAGCAGGATAACTAGCTGTCGCTGAGCACTAACTCTCTGATTGATATAATGTAACCTGAAATTCAGCTACCTAGGAAATCCTGTTAACTCCCATCAGTCATGCTGTTAACTATGTGACCGCCTAGAGCTGTGTGTGCGTCATCATTCGAGAAGTTACCTTTGTTTAGCTTACGTAATTCTTCACATGCTATATATTGACACATTTTATTATCCATAATATTAACTTTGAAACTTGCCAAGCCGCCCACTCAAAGATAAGGTGTGAGTTAGTATTTGTATGTCCTTGACCTAGTGGGGCCAGTATGAGAAGGAAAAAATAATAATAAACTAAGTCGCTCTGGATAAGAGCGTCTGCTACATGACTAAAATGTAAAGAAAAACATATTAACACCGTCTAATCTTTGTAAAGATAATTGGTGATATACTGTAGTTATTAACTATATGTGTGGTGCATGTTATCTAACAAACTCTTTCTGTCTGTCTCTCTGTCTGTAATCTCAGATGAACAGCAACGGGAATAAGAGAGCACCGACCACAGCCACCCAGAGACTAAAACAGGACTACCTCAGAATAAAGAAAGACCCTGTGCCTTACATCTGTGCTGAACCCCTACCATCCAACATCCTCGAATGGTAAGGATGGTCTCTCTTTCTGTCTCTCTGTGTCTCTCTGTGTCTCTCTGTGTCTCTCTCTCTCTCTCTCTCTCTCTCTCTCTCTCTCTCTCTCTCTCTCTCTCTCTCTCTGTCTCTCTCTCTCTCTCTCTGTCAATTTCAATTTCAATTCAATTTAAGGGCTTTATTGGCATGGGAAACGTGTGTTAACATTGCCAAAGCAAGGGAAGTAGATAGTAAACAAAAGTGAAATAAACAATAAATATTAACAGTAAACATTACACTCAGAAGTTTCAAAAGA